>NW_022162065.1:0-8270 GCF_008728515.1 Papio anubis | reverse complement strand
CCACATAGAGACATTTTAAAGACTTTTCCTGTGTGTTGCCAAAAGGCTCCCTTCATAAGCATTGTACCGATTTGCACTCGTGCCGGCCAGCGCAGCTAGTAAAGAGTATGCCCGTTTCCCCTGCATAGTCTCTTGGTCACCGTAATTGATGGTATGTGTGTGTGCATGTATGCGTGTGTGCCTGTGTGTGTGTGTGTGCGCGCATGTGTGTGTGTGTGTCTTGGCCAGCTTGGCAGGCTGCAAAGGGTATTTCGCTGTCCTCGGTGGTTTTGCTGGAATGAAGCACTGCTTATGACCCCATGCCCTGTGCCCAATTGCTGTCCTTTTCCCTGTTGTCAGAAAAGTAATTCAGCGTCATTGCAGGAAAAAAAAAAATCACAAAGCAGACAAGTCACCAGAAGAAAATTAAAGTCACCAGTAATCATTTCTGATGATTACACACACATTCCAGAAACATTTTCGTGCACACCTCTCAGAGATTTTCAAGAACTACCTGAAACATTTTTGTCCGTAGGTCTAGTTTTTTTCTTATGCATATATCATATATGTATATTATGGTGTACAGACCGTTTTTATATCTGCTTTTCACACGTAAATGTGTGTATTTATACATACGCATACTCTTGAACTTCATTTCATGTCATTAAAGATGCTTTTAAAATATTTTCTCTGGCTCTTAATATTCTATTGAATTCATGACTAGGTAGAAGGTTAGATATATATGTGTACATATGTATCTATGTCTATATCTCTGTGTGTTTGTGTGTCTTATGTATGTTTTATTTTAACTCTTTTCTCGTTGTTGAACATCTAGGTTGTTTCTGTTTTTCCTTTATGTAATCTAAAGCTGCCATGAAGTTCCTAGTGCACAAAGCATGCTGACTTTCAAGATTATTTCCTGATGAGTCATTGCTAAAAGTAGAATTCATGTGTCAAAGTATATGGGCAGTTTGAATGTTTTTTGGAGGGGAGGAAGAATGTGTTATTCAATGGCCATCTGTAATTATAGTACAAGTTCATCTTCATGAGGTGCATCAGTGTTGTTACAGGACCCAGATACCTGGATGATTTTCTGCACTTGCTGTTACATTTGTTTCTGCAATTCACCAGTATTTTCTCAGGGACATAGGAACTTTTTTGTTTTTATTTATGTTATACATTTATTTTTATACAAATTGTACCAAATTATAATAGAAACTATTTTTTAAAATTGCTAATGTAAGAAAAGAAGGTTGAAATCCTAATACCCCTCCTAATACCACTACTTGACAAAATAAATTTTCAATAATAGGTATCTACCTACCTTTATAACACAATATGCATTGTTTCGTTAGAGGGTGTTTCACTATTACAATTATCCGGGATCATCTCTGTAAATCATTAAATATTGTCCTGCAATTCTGTTGTTACATATATTCTGTCATTGGGATAAGCTATGATTTCTACAACCAAGTATCCTTTGGGGCTATGTTTAAAAAGGTTCTGATTTTTTTCCCTTGTAAGATCAATTCTATGATGAACAACTTTTTACCTGAATGTCTAGGTATATTTTACTGTTTTTTATTCCTTACTAGTGGAATTACAGAATAATAGACATGAACATGTTAAATATTTTTCTTGGTCTTTGTATCCACTAGTTTATATCCACTACAGTGGTGGATATAAACATGTAGAAAAGTGCATGTATCACATCCCATCTTCTTAAATTGATCAAAGTATTTTTTAAGTTTTGTTAAGCTAAAAAAGCTTACCAATTTTTCTATTATTTCATTTTATAAACATTTTTAAAGACAGAGATCTAGTATATTAAAATATAGATCAAAACCACTTTAGATTTTTTTTATACAGGCTGCTACTATCCATCCATAAGCATTTAAAACCAATTATAGAATTATACTGAGCATATTTTGCCATGATTTGTTTTTCAGTATCTTGCAACATCTAAAACATCCATGGCTATTCAGTTTTCTCCTGAAACAATCATTGTGTAAAACTGGAATTTTATTTAGGAGTTTACCTATTAAGGATATTAAAGTAGTTATTAAGATTTCCACCATTAAACCCAAGGTATGATGAACAATTTTGCAGTTGAATTGCCTCCCTCTCCTAGGGCAAAGCGTTTGATATTCCTTTGCTTTGCACGGTGTGTAAATGAACAATTAAAAAATTAAGACAAGCATCAGAAATAATGATTTTAAGAGAACAAAAAGGAGCACCTTTTAAAAACCACTTAGAAATAAAACAGTTTTACAAACTCTGTAAAGTGAATAAAACAGAGCCCCTGCCTCGGTGGAAGAAACAAGCTAATTTATGATGTTTAATACTTTGATGCAGACCCTTCATTCAGTTCAAAGCAACTTTGACAATTTGGCAAAGCTGAAAAACAAAGAAACCCTTGTTTTAGGGTTTATTCTTGTAATAGCAATAAGGATTGCTATTATTTCTTAATATAAGTTATATGTTAAAATACATCTGTTACTTTATTTGTTTAGCCCATCACAGAAGGGGTTCGGAAATAACCCTCTATGCACCAAAGCTAACAGCTACTGGTATGACACAAAGGGTCCATGTTCAGTACACAGAGAGATCTGTCCTTAGCTTTAATCCAATCAGAACAAAATTATTCTTATCATTACTGGGAAAATAAGCTAAGAGTAATGCAAGAGAGAGAGAGAGGCAAATCAGTTTGTCAGTTTCTACAAAGAAGACAGCTGGAATTCTGATGAGGATTGTGTGAAATATATAGATCGATTTGTGTACTATTATCACATTAAAAATACTGTTTTCCAATTCATGAACATGGAATGTTTTTTGTATAGAACATTTTTCTTTCAACAACGATTTGTAGTTTTCAGAGTAGCAGTTCGCAATTACTGGGTTCAATTTTTTAAGTATTTAACTCTTTTGATGCTATTGTAAAAAGAATTGATTTCTTAATTTCAGTTTTGGTTTGCTCATTGCTACTGTATAGAAATACAATAGATTTCTGTATATTGACCTTGTGCAACATTGCTGAAGTCATTTATTAGTTCTAATATATATTTGGTGAATTTTCTAGGATTTTCTATATAAAATCATGTTATTACAAAGCTATAGTAATCAAAACAGTTTGATAGTGGCATAGAAACAGACACATAGACCAGTGGAACAGAATAGACAGCTCAGGAAAAAAAACCTAGGCATATATGGTCAACTAATCTTCAATAAAGGCACAAAAGATACACAACAGAAAAAGGATAGCCTCTCCAATAAATGGTGTTGGGAAAACTGGGTATCTGAATGCAAAAAAACAAAAAAACAAAAAAAACAAAAAAAAACTTGGATGCTTATGTTACACCATACAGAAAAATCAACTCAAAATAGATTAAAGGTTTAAACATAAGACATGAATCCATAAAACTCTCAGAAGAAAACATAGAGAGAAAGTTGCTTTGGTCTTGGTAATGATTTCACGAACATGACACCTAAAGCACAGACAATAAAAGCAGAAATAAACAAGTGGGAATACTTCACATTAATAAGTTTCTAAGCAGCATAAAATCAAAGAATGAACAGGCAACCTAAGGAATGAAAAAAAATTGGAAAACATATCCACTAAGGGGTTAAAATCCAAAATACATAAGGAATTCATACAATTCAATGGCATTAAAAAACAAAAACAAAAACAAAAACAAAACAACCTGAATTAAAAATTGGCAAAAGACCTAAATGGACATTTTTCCAAGGAAGATTTATAAATCACTAACAAGTACATGTAAAGGTGCTCAACATCACTAATCATCAGCATCAGGGAGATGCAAGTCAAATTCACAATGAGATAACACCTCACACCTTTAGGATGTCTATTATCAAAAAGGGAAATGATAGCAAATGTTGGCAAGGATGTGGATAAAAGAGAATCCTTACACATTGTTGGTAAGAATGAAAATGGGTGGCAACCATTATGGAAAACAGTATGTAGTTTTCTGAAAAAATTAAAAATAGAACTACCATATAATCCAGAAGTCTCACTTCTGAGAATATATCCAAAGGAACGAAAATCACTATCTGGAGGAGGCATCTACAGTGCCATGTTAATTGCAGCATTATTCATGATAGACAAAATATAGAAACAACGTAAGTGTCCATCAGCAAAAGAATAAAGAAAATGTGGTGTTTATACACATGGAATATTACTCAGCCTATGAAAGAAGGGAAGTCTGTTTTTTGTGACAACATGGATGAACCTGAAACACATTATGCTATGTGAAATAATCCAGACACTAAAAGACAAATACTGCATGATCTCACTTATATGTGGAATCTGAAAAAATGAACTCATAGAAATAGAGAGAAGGGTGGTTACCAGGGGTTGGTGGCGGGGTTGGGGGAAATGGGAAGATGTTGGTCAAAGAGTACAAATTTGCAGTTATAAGGTGAGTAAGTTCTGGAGACCTAATGTACAGCATGGTGACTATAGTTCATAATAATCTATAGTATACTCAAAATTTTCTCAGATAGTAGATCTTAAGTATTCTCACCACAAAATAAAAATTGTGTGAGATGATGAGCATGTTAATAAGCTTGATTGTGGTAAACATTTCACAACACATACACATATCAAAACAACAGCTAGTACACCTTGAATATGTAAAACTTTATTTCACAATCATATCTCAATTAAGTGAAAAAAGATCACATCATCTGTGAATAGAAGTAATTTTAATTCTTTCTTTCCCTTCTGGCTGCGTGTTATTTCATTTTCTTGCCTAATGACCTTAGCTAGAACGTCCAAATATGATGTTAAATAAAAGTGGTAAAAATGAATATCCATGTCTTGTTCCTAATGTTGGAGGAAAAGTACTAAGTTTTTCACCATTAAGTATGATGCTTACTGTGGGGTTTCTGTAGATCATTTTTTCAGACTGAGGAAGTACTCATCTATTCCTGAATTACTGAGTGTTATAAAAGAGTTTTAGATTTTACCAAATGCTTTTTCTGGATCTGCTGAGATAATCCTTGTGAGTTTTTTCCCCCATTGTTCTAATTATCTGGTATATAACATTAAGTAATTTTCAGATATAAAAACAATGTATAACTCCTTGGATAAATTCTGTTTGGTAATGGATAATCGTCTTTATGTATTATTGAATTCAGTTCGCTAGTATTTTTAATCTAAACATTATTGTGGTAAGGTATGCCATAACATGAAATTTACCATGTTAACCATTTGTCACGTTCAGTGGTATTAAATACACTCACAATGCTGTGCAACATTCACTACTACACATCTCCCAAACTGTTTCATCATCTCAAACTGAAACTCTGTGCCGACTAAAAAGTAACTAACTATTCCGTATTCCTCCCTTGCCCCAGCCCCTGGTAAACACTATTCTGTCATTCTGTCTGTAAAAATTGACAATTCTAGGTAGGTCATACAAATGGAATCACACAACATCTGTTCTTTTGTGTCTGACTTGTGTCACTTAGCATAACATCTTCAAGGTTCCTCCATGTTGTAGCATTCATCAGAATTTCATTTTTTAAGGTGAAAGAATATTTTGTTGTATGTATGTACCACATTTTATGAGAAAGTATTTTTAATTATGGTGAGAACACAAAACGTGAGTTCTGCTCTCTTAACAAAAAGTTTAAATGTACAATACATTATTGTCGACTATAGATACGATGTTATCCAAGCATATCTCGAGAGCTTATTCATCATGCTTGACTGAAACTTTATGCCCATTGATTTCATTTTCCCACATTCCTGCCCCTGGCAACAACCATATCACTCTTTGATTCTATTAATTTGACTATTTTAGATACCTCGTATAAGTGGAATCATGCAGTATTTGTCTTTCTGTCACTGGCTTATTTCACTTAGCATAATGTCCTCAAGATTCATTTATGTTGTCACATATTATAGAATTTTGTTTGTGTTTTTAAGACTGAATAGTATTCCATTTCATGTATATACTACATTTCTTTATTCATTCATCCATCGATGGACATTGAGGTTGTTCTCCCATATTTGCTATTATGAATTATGCTGCAGTGGACATAGGAGTGTTAATTTACCTTAGAGATCTTGATTTCAAGTCTTTTGGATAAATATCAGAAGTGGAATTGCTGGATCATATGGTAGTTCTCTTTTCAATTTTGCAAGAAACCTCCATATTATTTTCCCTAGCAACTGTACTATTTTGCATTCCTACCAACAGTGTGCAAGTGTTTTCTTTTCCCCACATCTTTGCCTATATCATTGTCTTCTGTTTTTTATAATATCCTTTATGAGAGATGTGAAGCAACATTTCATTGTGGATTTGGTTCGCATTTCCTGGACGATTAGACATGTTATTACCTTTTCATATACCCATTGGCCATTTGTATGTCTTTTGAAAAAACATCTGTTCAAATTCTTAGCCCATTTTTTAAATTCAGTTACAGGTTCCTTTACAGTTGAGTTGTAGGTGTTTCTTATATATTTTGTAAATCAATCCCTTATCAAATGTAAGGTTTGCAAATACTGTCTCTTATTCTGTAAATTGCATTTTCACTCTGTTGTTTCCTTTCCTGTTCAAAAATCTTTTTAGCTTAATGTAGTCCCACTTTTTTATTTTTTATTTTTGTTCCCTGTGCTTTCGGTGTTATATCCATGAAATCATTGCCAAGACCAACGTTATGAAACTTTTTTCTTATGTTTTCTTATAAGAGTTTTACAGTTTCAGGTCTTGTTTTAAGTCATTTTTAGTTGACTTTTGTGTATGGTGTAAGATAAAGATGCAATTGTATTCTTTTGCATGTCAATATTCGGTTTTCACAGCACCATTTATTGAAGAGGTTGTCCTTTCCCCAATGTATATTCTTGGCACCTATGTCATAAGTGAATTGATTGGAAATGTGTGAATTTATTTCTGGGTTTTCTATCCTGTTCCATTGGTCTATGTGTTTGTTTTTATGCCAGTATTATGCTGATTTGGTTAACATAGCTTTGTAGTATGATTTGAAGTCAGGTAATGTGATCCTTCCCACTTCAATGAAACTGATTCCATGTTCTCCTGGGGTATAGAAAGTTTTCAATTAGTTTTTGGTTTCTCGAAAAGGAAATTTGTCCATGAATTCAGGCTCAACTGGTGTGTTTGTGGGGGAAAGGAGAGTTTCTACTTCACCATGTTGTGAACCCTGGGTTTTGCTACTATTTTGTTGATGATTTTTTTTCCCTAAAGAAATGAGTATATAAACATGTCTACATTCATAAGACATATTGTTTTGTAGTCTTCTTGTGATATCTCGTTTGGTTTTGTTATCAGGATAATATTGGCCTAATAAAAGAATTGCGAAGTGTTTTCTTCCTCTCTGTTTTCTGGAAAATATTGTAATAATTTGGTATTAACTTTTCTGTAAATGATTGGTAGCATTAACCTACGAAGCCATCTGAGTCTGGGCTTTTCTTTGAAGAGAGTTTTGAAGATTTTATGTACTAACTCAACCTCTTTATTTATTGTAGGTCCATTCAGATTTTAGGTTATTTTTTGAGTCAGTCTCTAGTTTGTCTTTGAACGAATTCTTCCATTTCATGTAAGTGATTTAATACATTGGCATACTATTGTTCATAGTTTTCCCTTACAGTCCTTTTCAAGTTTGTAAAGTTACTTTCTACATACTTTTCTTCATCCTTATTTTATTAATTTGATTCTTATCACTTTTTTCTTGGTCATTTTAGCTAAATGTTTGTCAATATTGTTGATCTCTTCAAACAACCAATCTTAGGGTTTATTGATTTTTCTCTGTTGTTTTGCTGCTCTCTATTTCATTAATATCTTAATATCTTCTGTAATCTTTTATTATTTCCTTTCTTCTGCTTGCTTTAATATTAGTTTGCTCCTCTTTTTCCAGTTTATTAAGTGGAAGTTCAAGTTATTACATTAGGATCTTCTCTCTATCTTAATATGGCATTTATAGCTATCAGTTTCCCTCTAAGCACTGCTTTAGCTGCGTCCCATGTTTGGAATAATCTGTTTTCATTATCATTCATCTCAAAATATCTTTTTTTAATTTTTTAAAATTTTTTAATTTTTTATATATTTTTGTATATTTTTTATTTTTTATTTATTTTTATTTTTTTATTATACTTTAAGTTCTAGGGTACATGTGCATAATGTGCAGGTTTGTTACATATTTATACTTGTGCCATGTTGCTGTGCTGCACCAATCAACTCGTCAGCACCCATCAACTCGTCATTTACATCAGGTATAACTCCCAATGCAATCCCTCCCCCCCTCCCCCC
>NW_022162064.1:0-8277 GCF_008728515.1 Papio anubis | reverse complement strand
TGGTCGTACCTTTCAGTCTTCCTAATTTTCTCTAATATTGCCCAATTTTCTTTTTCAGTTCCTTCATCCTCCACCTGTTTCCCACTCATAGGCTCTTCTTTCATCTCATAGTGATCTAAGTCTTCTACATCCTGCAAAAAGAAGAGAAATATTAGGTTATTCAACCGATATTTCTTCAGCAGTTTCTTATGCCAAAAGTTCAATTATTCTTGACTCAATGGGGAACAAGAAACAGAATATATCTATCCTATGGGGAGAGAGAAAAAGCCCCACATTCCATTCAAGAGGCTCCCACCTTTTATATCCTGTATTTTCTTTAAAAGCTAGACTCTGGGTAAAGCAGATTTAAAAGCTTTACAAAGTCACAACTAGTATGAAATAGACCATCATTAATTTATTTACTTCTGTAACTTCTCTTCTCTTATTTTTTTGAAGATAGAGTCTCACTCTGTCACTCAGGCAGGAGTATAGTGGGGTAATCTCTGCTCACTGTAACCTCTGCCTCCCAGGTTCAAGTGATTCTCATGCCTCAGTCTCCTGGGTAGCTGGGATTACAGATGTACACCACCACGCCCAGCTAATTTCTTTGTATTTTGAGGAGAGACAGGGTTTTCACCATGTTGGCCAGGATGGTCTCAAACTTCTGACATCAAGTGATCTGCCCACCTCAGCCTCCCAAAGTGCTGGGATTACCAGCATGAGACACCATGCCCGGCCAAGCCATGGTTTGTCTCTCTTAAGAGGAACCTTTGGAACAGTTTGGCAGCGAGTGAAAATCAGAACATAACTATTCTGGTTTGTTCAGAAACTCGACTTCTAAATTGTATTAGAAAAGCTAGTCTAAGATATAGCCTGGGGTAGGCAGGGATACCTATTCAACCTTGCAACCACAAAAACAAAACTTTACAAAATCTGCATGTGCAAAAATATATAAAACAGTTAACTCAAGTCCATGAAATATTAAGAGGCCACTGAATTACCAATACAGCATAATTTCTCCTGTATTGAAAAACTTTGAAATGAAAAATGGAATACACAAAGGAATAGAAAGAATTTCGATTATGCTGAAATAAGCACAGAAAAAGACCAGAAGAACTATATTGAAATACACTAATTAATTTAGTTATTATTCTGGAGAGATTTAAAAGCTTCCCTCAATTTCCAGGTTTATGGTTTTATGTAGGAAGCATCTATTGATGTTAACAACTTAAAAGTAAGTTAAAAAAAGCATTTGATTCCCTCAGGTGTTCTGTGAGGCTAAAATAGAAGGATCAAGCAACAGAGCTGAGGCTGCAGTGTTATGATCACGCTTTACCGCACTCCAGCCTGGGTGACAGCTGAATTTTATCTCAAAAAGCTAAGAAATACGCAGCACTGAATAACACCCCTGCAGAACAAAATCTTTATTCACATCATTCTGCTCCCTCCTTTCCCATACTATCTGTTCTTACATATATACAAATATATGCAGAATTGTTTAAATCCCAACTTTTTCAATTATATATTTATCAATTGCCAAAATCTCTAAAGGAATAGTTTATATTTATCTCGATTTTTCCCCCAAGCTGGCTAATTACCTGATTTCTATGCCAGATTACTGACTACCTCCACTCAAACTCTGCCCATGACTCTATACTTCATGGAGCTCCCTTCTCCTGTGTGCACCTTTCAGCTCTGATCTTCCATCCTATGCTTGTTTTCCCCACAGTGCTCACAAATGCTTTTGGCCTGTATTTCCTCCTGTGTCTTTGACCTCAGTCATGTTCCCATCCACAAAACTTCTCCACCTAAGTATTAGTCAGCACATCCCAAACAGAATTCAACATATCTTTCTAAAACAATATTATCAGCACACGATTCCCTGCTTAAGGCCTTCTTATCAACAAACACAACAAATAGAAATGTTCCATTCTCACATTCAAGACTTTCAACCATCTTCCTTTTCTGGACAATCTTGCTTTCCATGACTTCAACACATCAACTTTCCTTCTCAAAAGTAAAGCATCCAATACACTCAAACACACCATGTCCAAAATTGCTCTGGGCCTGTTCCCATATTATTTTGGGAGCCTAGAATATCTGCTTTTCACCTGGCCTAATCTGACATCTCCAAAGTTCAGTCTCCTACCTTTGTAGATTTCCCTCAAAGGGGCAGTTCCTTGTTTATTAACTTGTGTAGGGGAAATGAAACGGTTCATGAACCTTAGTACAATGGATGTCTGACCCATGGAAAAGGTTTAATGTTTCCACGAAGTTTATTCCACCTAAACTAAACTGCATAAAAAATGTTAAAACAAACTCTCCTTCAATTGGACAATTTTAAAGCATTTTACTCCCAGACTCATAAAACAAGCCCCACAGTCACAGTGGCACACACCTGTAATCCCAGGATTTTGGGAGGCTGAGGTAGGACCACTGAGGCCAGGAGTTCAAGACCAGCCTGGGCAACAGAGCGAGACTCAAACTCTACAAAAAGTAAAAAGAAATTGCATGGAAACATTTAAAATTATACTCATGACTGACAACTGGCCTAGGCTCAATGTCTTTGGAATTTCACACCAATTTATATTGTTTGAGGAATTCACTTCAAAATTCAAGTATACAATGTGATGATATGCAGAGGTAGGACTTTAAGAGGTTATAAGGCTGGGTGACGGTACCCCTCCCTTCTTCATGGGATTAAGGCCCTATGAATGAGGCTCACAGGTTGGACTAGCTGCCCTTCTGCCTTGCCACCGTGTGAGGATGCAACAAGAAGGCCCCTGAGACACCAAACAAGCTGACATTTTCATCTTGGGATTTCAGACTCCAGAACCGTCGAAAAGAAAGGACTGTTCTTTATAACTACTTCCACTCTCTTATTTTGTTAAACAATATAAACAGACTAAGACAAATTTTTGAATGAGCTTTCAACAAGAGACAGTTTCACTACTTCTGGCAAGTAGTCCATAAAGTATGTTCAATTCCCCTTTTATGTAAGCATAAAATTTTTTAAACTCAGTAGTTTCTTCCAAAAGTAACCAAATACATGTTAAGTACTGATTAGTGTATAACATATAATTTTAGCTTAAAAGTGGCGAGCTTTTCTTTCCAAAATCAAATCCAAGAATTCAGATAAATGTTTGGTTGAAAGGCATATCATGAGTTAGAGGTAAAGCCAGAATTTATAAATAAATTAAATTGCATTCAAACATATGCTTTCAATTATTCCACATTAGTAGTTATTTATAAAGAGATAGAGAATTACTCAAACGTTCAAAACTGAAAGAGATGAGTTTTTTCTTTTTTTTTGAGACAGAGTGTCACTCTTTGTCACTCCAGACAGGAGTGCAGTGGCACGATCTCGGCCTCAATGCAACCTCCCCATCCCGGGTTCAAGCCATTCTCCTGCCCAGCCTCCTGAGTAGCTGAGGATTGCAGATACCCACCACCATGCCCAGCTAATTTTTTTGTACTTTTTAGTAGAGAGAGCTGTCACTTGGCTAGGCTGTCTGGAAACTTCTGACCTCAGCTGATCTGGCCCCCTGGCCTCCCATAGTGCTGGGGTTACAGGCATGAGCCACCTGGCCTGGCCAAAATGTTCTTCTTATATAATATACCTACTTCAGCCATCTCTTTCTTCCCTCTCTTCTTTGAAGTCACTTCTTTCAGGTCCCATCTTTAAAACAGAGAAAGAATCTTCCAGGGCTACACAGAACAAATATATACTTTTATTAGAAGACTGGTGTCATAGCTTTAGGGACAAACCCCAACCATCTGTCACTGCAGTCCCACTACCAGAGAGCTTATTAAAATTAAAAAATGTGCATTTGGAAACCTTTTTATTTATATGGCTATGTGCATAAGATCAAAGGCTTACTTTGTTTAAAATAAATGTCCCAAAACTATCATCTCTCAAACAGCTACTCTTTTGTAACTTTGAAAAGCCTGAATCATTACATAAATCTAATTTTATTTTAAAAGGTCAGATGTGTTACCTATAGTAGACATTCTAAATTAAGAATTATGAAATGATTTACCACTCACTATAAAGCAAATTTCTTTTTAAAAGCATGTTATTTACTGTCAAATAATTACAAGACATAATTTGCACAATTAACACAAATTACAATTATCAAGTTCAGAAATGAATGTAATGAATTTTAGGAAGGGTCTTCATACCCAGTTTGGGCAAAGTTCAAAAGATAAGCTTCCTGGTTAGGACATAGTATATAAATGCATCTTTAACCTTTAAGGCCAGTTCAGGTTAGAATCCAGAGTATGTAAAAGATCAAGAAACTAGGATCCAGAGATCAAGAACAACAAAGGTCTTAGCAGTATCTAAGCAGTAGCTTCCAAAGTGGAATTCACCCCTTCTTCATTTCCCTAAATTGTTATATTCCAAATCCAACTATTTTGGGTATCTAAAGAATATATACCCAGCCTCAAAGTCCCAAAGAATCTGGTTGCATCAATGGTTGAAAGAGCATTTTTCAAATGCTAATTTCAAAGCCTACCCAAAGAATCTGTTTTGAAAGGCTCTCTGAGGTGATTCTCACATGCATCTGGGTCTGTCACCACTACCCCATTTACTATCCTTCATTCTACACATGAGAAAGCTGAGCCTCTTACTCCTCAAAAAGGGGAAGTAATTTAATCAAAACAAAAAATGAGTTAGCCAGGAAACTTCTAAGATTAATTTCATTTCAAGATGTGACTTGGTCCTCTTTCTAAAACCCTAATTGAAATGATAGAATTTTATAAAGCCGCAGCAAAACAACAAATACAAAAGAATAATTCTTAGTGAACCAAAACTATAAGGACATGCTGGAAACACAAAGCAGATGGTGCATCAGGGATCAAGGGTCTCAAGAAAGCCACAAACCCAATCCAAAAATGGAGGGGCTTACTCTGTTGGAAGAATCATACATTCTTCAATCAGACTTGTCCCAACTATAGTTGGTAAGGATCACTCTGCTAATAGGAAGCCTATCTTGAAGGTCTCTTACTATGACTGTCAAAACCAGAGAGAAAAGACAGAATGTTTTTTAATATAACTCAATGCAGCAGCAAAATCTTATAACAGACTCTGCCTCTTCATTTTTGCTCAATATCTGGAAAGCTCACCGGCCAGCACCTCCCCATCCTCATGCCACAGGAAGAGCACAGGTCTGCAAACCAGGATGGGGAGGTAACAGCAGAAAAGAGTGACAATTCTGAAGACACTCATAACTACTCATACTGATCAAAGGTATACCTCATGTATAAATGAACAGATAACCATGTATCATCAGAGAGTTGAAGAAAATTATCAACCTGCAAGGAAAGTGCCAAGTCAAAGAAGCACAAATGACCTGAAGCACTGCTAATGAAGGAAATAAACAGAATTTTAAAATCTAATTGGAATCTTTAGCAGTAATTGAGAAGATACTGTATCCACAAAATACAAAACAGATTACTATGTAAAAGACAATTCTAGGAGGTAAAAATAAGACCCCCAAATCAAAAAATGAAAAAAAAAAAAAACCACTTGTAGAAGGGCCAGAGTACAATGGACTTGACTCAGCAAAGCATTTAAGGTGACTCATGTCTGTAATCCCAGCACTTTGAGAGGTTGAGGTGGGTGGATCATGAGGTCAGGAGATCGAGACCATCCTGGTTAATGTGGTAAAACCCTGTCTCTACTAAAAGTACAAAAAATTAGCCAGGCATGGTGGCACATGCCTGTAGCCCCAGCTACTCAGGAGGCTGAGGCAGGAGTATCACTTGAACGTGAGAGGTAGAGGTTGCTGTGAGCCAAGATCGCACCACTGCACTCCAGCCTGGGTGACAGAATGAGACTCCATCTCAAAAAAAAAAAAAAAAAAAAAAAAAAAAAGGAAAACCCCCACACTTTACAGTTACACAGAAAATCATACTAACGATCAGAAAGAACTAAGAATCAGATAGGCATCAGAGTTTTCATCTATAACAATAAATATCAGAACATAAAAGTGTAAAGACCTGGAAAGAAAGTCAATCATGACCTCAGAATTCTATATCTAACTCCCTCAAGACAGGAAGCCTATCTGTGTATGTTTGCCTCCAGATTCTCCACACTGATATGGATGGAGTACTTTATACAGAGTCAGATATTTGTTGAACAAATGATAGCAGACAGTAAGTTCATGGAACACACTCCATACACATCCCCACAAACCCTTTCTAGGGGGAAAAAAACCCAGGATATTATTCAGGGATATACTTGAGGGGCAGGGAGCAGGAGACATAATACAAGAAGTAGCAATAAGCAAAGACAACAGTAACACCAATAGTGAAGTGTAAATGATTGCTAATAATCTAGCTGAAAGGTCACGGGCCATATTCTCTGACCATACTGATGCACTAAAAATAACTCAAAAGCCACCTGAAAATGCTTTTTAATTTTTTTTTTCTAGATAACTCTTGGGTAAAAGAAGAAATTGATCCTCATGCCTCAGTCATCCAACTCCTAAGCATGTGCCCCAGAAAAATGCTGGCACAGGGGTACCATGAAATATAGACAAGAATGATCACAGCAGCATTCGTTGTTCCTAATAACACTGGAAACAATCCATGTGTCTGTATCTAGCCAAGGGGATAAATGGTATGGTGTATTCAAACAATGGAGTAAATACAGCAAAGCAAAAGAACGATAGCTACGCACAATAGGAACAAATTTCACACACAATATTGAGCACAACAAAGGTATGAAAAAATACATATAGCATGATTTTCAAAAGTTTAAACAATAGGCAACACTACACTGTATTCTTCAAGGATGCATACGTGAGTGATAACACTAGAGAAACATAAGTTTTCTGTAGTGCAAGCAATGTGCCTTTTCTTCTTCACCTCAGTGCTGGCTAGGTGTTGGTTCTCTAACTACATGTTACAATAAGCTTATGTTTTACATAGTTTCAATACATGTCATATCTCACAATAAAAAGGTTTTTTTTTTTGGTGGGGGCAGAGTTTCGCTCTTATTGCCCAGGCTTGAGTGCAGTGGCACGATCTCAGCTCACTGCAATCTGTCTCCCGGATTCAAGCGGTTCTCCTGCCCCAGCCTCCTGAGTAGCTGGATTTGTAGGCATGTGCCACCACACCCAGCTAATTTTTATATCTTTAGCAGAGATGGGCTCTCTCCCTGTTGGTCAGGCTGGTCTCGAACTCCTGACCTCAGGTGATCTGCCTGCCTTGGCCTCCCAAAGTGCTGGGATTACAGGCATGAGTCACCGTGCCCGGCTAATAAAAAGTTTTAATAGTAAGAGCAATGAGAACATAGGATGCAATAAAATGACTTAGAAAATACAAACTGTTTAGAAAATAGATTTTAAAACTTGTGTAATAAAGTCAAACAGCACCCAAAGAAAATGTATACTCTTACATGTTTGTTTAAAAAGCAATTTAAATTACATTGATCCACTAAACTAGAAAAAGTAAAATAAAGAAAAAGGGGAAATAATTAAGACATAAGGAAAATGTGAAAAGAAACCCACTAAATTTAAAATATAAAACTAAAGGAGGATTCTTTCAAAAGACTAAGATAATAAAACAATCACGCCTCTGATAAGTGATCAAGATAAAGAAAACTTTGAAGGCAAAAGGGCATATAGCCACATGTTAATATGATGTAAAAAGTGAAAACTTTACACATCTTTACAACACCTTTGAAGTGTGGAAGAAGTGCTCATTTCTTTTAAGAATCTACAGTTATGAAAACTAACTGAAGAAATGGAAAATCTGGAGACCAATACACAAGAAGGAAAAAGACAGACTCATCCTCCAAATTGGACATTTATTTAAACCAGGGTTTGTCAGCCTCAGCAATATTGATATATTGGGCCAGACAATTCTTTGTGGAGGGTTCTCCTGGTGTGTTGTGGGACATTTAGTAACATCCCCTCTACCCACGGAATGCCAATAAGACCTCCCGACCATGGCCAGTTGTGACCACAAAAATGTCTCCAGATATTTCCAAACATCCCATGGGAGGGAGGCAAAATATTCCTGCAGTTGAAAATTACTGTGTAAACTAGATTTACATCCTAGGTGTTAGAAAAAAAGATGTAAAGCTTCCCAAGTTAGCCCTGCATACCCTTGATACTGGAATGAAATAAGAGCCTTAAAGGAAACAAACAAAACTTTAATCTTATTTAATACAGAAGTAAAAAATAGAATATTACCATAGCTGTTCTAACAGTGTTTATTATAGGAATGCAAGGATGATTCAAAATTAGGAAAATTTCATCAGGTAATTCACAAATTATATTTCTCCAT
>NW_022162063.1:0-8281 GCF_008728515.1 Papio anubis | reverse complement strand
TGAAACTGCTTAGTGTTCTGTTAATTCATCTCACAGAGTTACATCTGTATTTCGTGGATCTCTTTGCTAGCCTTATTTCTGTGGAATCTGAGAACAGATATTTCGGATCCCTTTGAAGACTATAGGGCCAAAGGAAATGTCCTCCGATAACAAAGAGAAGGAAGCTTTCTGAGAAACTTCTTCGGGTTCTGATAAATCATTTCACAGAGTTACAGCTTTCACCTCAAGGAGCCTTTCGCTAAGACAGTTCTTGTGGAATTTGCACAGTGATATTTGGAAGCCCATAGAGGGTTACGGTGAAAAAGGAAATAGCCTCCGTTGAAATCTGGAAAGACGGTTTCTGAGAAACTGCTTTGTGTTCTGTTAATTCATCTCACAGAGTTTCATCTGTATTTCGTGGATCTCTTTGCTAGTCTTATTTCTGAGGAATCTGAGAACAGATATTTCGGATCCCTTTGAAGACTATAGGGCCAAAGGGAATATCCTCTGATAACAAAGAGAAAGAAGCTTTCTGAGAAAATTCTTTGTGTTCTGTGAAATCATCTCACAGAGTTACAGCTTTCCCCTCAAGAAGCCTTTCGCTAAGACAGTTCTTGTGGAATTGGCAACGTGATATTTGGAAGCCCATGGAGAACTACGGTGAAAAAGGAAATATCCTCCGATGAAATCAGGAAAGAAGCTTTCTGAGAAACTGCTTAGTGTCCTGTTAATTCATCTCACAGAGTTACATCCGTATTTCGTGGATCTCTTTGCTAGCCTTATTTCTGTGGAATCTGAGAAAGGATATTTCTTATCCCTTTGAAGACTATAGGGACAAAGGAAATATCCTCCGATAACAAAGAGAAAGAAGCTTTCTGAGAAACTTCTTTGTGTTCTGTGAAATCATCTCACAGAGTTACAGCTTTCACCTCAAGAAGCCTTTCACTAAGAGAGTTCTTCTGCAATTGGCAAAGTGATATTTGGAAGCCCATAGAGGGCTTTGGTGAAAAAGGAAATATCCTCCGATGAAATCTTGAAAGAAGCTTTCTGAGAAACTGCTTGATCTTCTATTAATTCATCTCATAGGAGTTATATATATATTTCGTAAGACCTCTTTTCATATATTTCTGTGGAATCTGAGAACAGATATTTGGATCCTTTGAGACTATAGAGGCCAAAGGAAATATCCTCGATAACAAAGAGAAAAAGGAAACTTTCCTGCGGGAAACTGCTTTTGTGTTCTGTAGAGAATCATCTCAGTTGCAAGCACTACAGAGCCTTTCTCTAAGACAGTTCTTGTGGAATTGGCAAAGTGATATTTGGGAAGCCCATGAGGCTATGGTGAAAAGGAATATCCTCGGATGAAACCTTGAAAGAAGCTCTGAGAAACTGCTTGAGTATTCTATTGAATTCATCTCACAGAGTTACATCTGTGGCTTCGTAAGATCCTCTTTTGCAGCCTTATTTCTGTAGGAATCTGAGGAACAGATATTTGGATCCCTTTACAGAGAGACTATAGGGGCCAAAGAGAATATCCTCGATATAAAGAAAACTTTCACAGAAACTTCTTTTGTGTTCTGTGAAATCATCTCACAGAGTTAAGAAACTTTCCCCTCAGGAAGCCTTTCTCTAAGGGCAGGTTCAACATGGAATTGGCAAAGTGATATTTGGAAGCCCATAAGAGGCTGTAATTTGAAAAAGGAAATATCATCAGATGAAATCTGGAAAGATTTGAGAAACTGCTTGAGTGTTCTGTTGGTGTCTCACAGGAGTTACATATATATGTTCAAAACTGAATGCTTTGCTAGCCTTGTTCTGTAGAATCTGAACGAATCTTCCAGATCCTTGGGGTTAGAGAGCCAAAGGAAATATCCTCTCCGATAACAAAGAGAAGCTTTCTGTAAAACTTATTTGTATTTCCATAGAAATGTCTCCCGCAGAGTTAGCTTTCCCCTCAGGAAGCCTTTCTCTAAGTCATTTCTTGTGGAATTGCCAAAAGTGATATTTGGAAGCCCCATAGAGGGCTGTGGTGAAAATATCTCAGGATGAAGCCTGGAAAGAAGCTTTCCTGAGAAATACTGTATTATTCCTATTAAATCCCCATCTCACAGAGTTACATCTCTATTTTCGTGGATCTCTTTATATGACTGGAATCTTGGAACAGATATTCCATCCCTTTGAAGACTATATAAGGCCAAAATATCCTCCGATACAAAGAGAAATACTTGAGAGAATTCTTTGTGTTCTGTGAAATCATCTCACGAGTTACAGTTTTCCACTCAGGAAGCATTTCTCTAAGACAGTTCTTATGGAATTAAAGTGATATTTGGAAGCCCATAGAGGGCTATGAGCAAAGAAAAGGAAATGTCACTCGGATGGGAAATCTGGAAAGAGAGCTTTCTGAGAGAAACTGCTTGAGTGTTCTGTTAATTCATCTCCTTGTTACATATTTTTGGATCTCTTGCTAGCCTTATTTCTGTAGAATCAGAGACTTAGATATTTGGATCCCCTTTAGGGCTATAGAGGCCAAAGAAGTATCCTCCATTAACAAAAGAGAAAAGAGAGATTTCTAGAGAAGCACTTCTTTGTATTCCTGTAAGTCATCTCACAGGTGCAGCTTTCCTCAGGGAGAGCCTTTCCTCTACTTATGATTCTCTTATGGGAATTAGCAAAGTGATGGCCCCAAAGCCATGAAGGCTATAGTGGAATGGAGGAGGCACCGAGACTTCTTCAAAATGCATTTGCTGCTCAGTTCATCTCCCACACAGGAGATTACATCTGTATTTCATGGATCTCTTTGCTAGCCTTATTTTCTGTGGAATCTCGGAGCCGATATTCCCGGATCCCTTGCAAGACTACTAGGGCCCAGAAATATCCCTCCAGATTACACAAAGGCTTTCTGAAAATTCTTTGTATTCCTAGGAAATCATCTCACAGAGTTAGCTTTTATCTCAGGGCCTTTCTCTAACTTACAGTTCTTGTGGGAGTGGCAGAAGTGATATTTAGGAAAGCCCATAGAGGAGCTATGGAAAAATATCCCTCCGAATGGAAATCTGGAAAGAAGCTTTCCTGAAACTACATGAGTATTCTGTTAATTTATCTACAGGAAGTTACATCTGTATTTCGTGGATCTCTTTGCTTCTAGCCTTATTTCTGCTTGGAATCCCGAGAACAACAGATATTTGGATCCCTATGAGGAACTACCAGAGGCCAGAAGGAAATATCCTCCTGATAACAAAGAGAGAAAGAAGCTCTGTAGAACTTCTTTTGTAATTTCTGTAATCACCTCTGGAGACTACAGCTTTCCCCCTCAGGCCTTTCCTCCTAAGAAGGATTCTTATTGGAATTGGCAAAGTGATATTTGCATACAGAGGAAGCTATGAAGTGAAAAATATCCTGAATGAAATCTGAAAAGAAGCTTCTGAGAAACTGCTTAAAGTGTCGGTCATCTCACGGAGATGCATGTGTATTTCCTGGATCTCTTTGCTGGCCTCTATTTCTGTGGAGATCTGGGAACAGAATATTCCGGATCCATTTGAGAGACTAGGAGCCAAGGCCAGCTCCTCTAGGAACAGAAGAAAGAGCTTTCCACACACAAAACTTCTTTGTGTTCCTGTAGAAATCATCTCCCTGCAGGTTACTGGCTTTTCACCCTCAGGGAGAGCTGCTTTTCCACAACACAGTTCTTGTTGAATGAAACCAAAGTAAATGTTGACCATAGAAGGGAGGCTATGGAGAAAAGAATATCCTCAGATAGAATCTGGAAAGAGACTTTATGAAACTACATGGTATTCCATATTAGATTCATCTCACAGAGTTACATCTGTATTTAAATTGAATATCTTTGCTAGCCTTATTTCCTGTGGAATCTG
Organism: Papio anubis; assembly: GCF_008728515.1. Lineage (NCBI taxonomy): Eukaryota > Metazoa > Chordata > Mammalia > Primates > Cercopithecidae > Papio > Papio anubis. Next base: position 4,430 of record NW_022162063.1, on the reverse strand, counting down.
AGAACAGATGGCTTTCGGATCCCTTTAAAGTCTGTAGGAGACCGAAATATCACTCCGATAACAAAAGAGAAAGAAACAAGAGGAAAACAGCACATGTTCTGTGAGAGTTGAAACTCCACCTCCCAGAAGCCTTTCCTCTAAGACAGTTGGCCCATGGAATTTACATAGAAGTAGTATTTGGAAGCCCATAGAGGCTATGGTAGAAAGGAAGTATCCTCCAGATGGGAAATCTGAAAGAGCTTTCTGAGGAAACTGCTTAGTCTTCATGGTAATTCATCTCATAGAGTTATATATGCATTTTCGTAGGATCCTCAACTTGCTGGCCATTTCTGGCCAGGATCTGAGAGACAGATGTTGGATCCCTTTGAGACATAGGGCCAAAGGGAGGAGGCCATCCTCCGATGTAGAAAGAAGCTTTCTGCAGAACTTCTTTACGTATTGTTCTGTGAAATCATCTCACAGAGTTGCGAAACTCTACACCCAGAGGTACTTTCTCTGGGTAGTTCTTGTATGGAATTAGCAAATGATATTTTGGGAAGCCCATAGGAGGGCTATGGTAGAAAAGGAGAGTATCCTCGAATTAAGAGCAGAGCATGCCAGAGAGCTGCTTGAGTGTTCCAGATTTAATTCATCTCCTGGGAGGTGCATCTGTATTTCGTAGATCTCTTTTACTTCTGTATTATTTCTGTGGAATCCCCAAAGGGAACAGATATTTGGATCCCTTTGGAAGACTACTCTAAGGCCAAAGGAAATATCCTCCGATAACAAAAGAGAAAGAAACAAAGAGAGAGCTTCTTTGTGTTCTGTGAAATCCTAATCTCACAGGAATTAAAGCTTTCCCCTCAGGGAGGCCTTTCTCTAACTTGCCAGTTCTTGTGGGATTAGCAGAAGTGATATTTGGAAAGCCCATAGAGGGGCTATGGTGAAATATCACTCAGATGGGAATCTGGAAAGAAGATTTGTGAGAGCACAGCAGTGTTCTGTGGAATTATCTCACAGGAGTTACATATGTATTTCGTGGATATCTTGCTAGCCTTATTTCATAAGTCTAGGGAGCAGATATTCAGTTACTCCCAAGAAGACTAGAGGCTGAGAATATATAGATAACCAAAAGAGAAAGAAGCTTTTTCTATGAAACTTATTTATGTTCAAGTAGGAAATAAATCTCCTGGGAAGTTACAGCTTTCCCCTCAGGAAGCCTTTCTCTAAGTCATTTCTTGTAGAATTTGCAAAAGTAGTATTTAGAAGCCATAGAGAGGCTATGAGTGAAAAAAACAAAATATCCTGGATGAAACCTGGGAAAGAGCTTTCTGAGGAAACTGCTTGAGTATTTCCTGTGGGTACATCTCACAGAGTTACATCTCTATTTCGTAGATCTCTTTTGCTAGCTTATTTCTGGCGGATATTAGGAACAGATATTCGGATCACATTTTGGGGCTAGGCCAGAAAGTGTCCTCCGTTAGAGAGAGAAACTTTCTTAGAAATTCTTTTATTGTTCATGGCAGAATTACATCTCACAGGTTACAGTTTTTCCTCCAGGGCATTTCTATATCTGATTCTTATGGAATTTAGCAAGTGATATTTAGAGCCATAGGGCCCATGGTGAAAAGGAAATATCCTCCAGGATGGAGGCTGGAAAAGCTTTCTGAAGAGGCTGTTTAGTGTTCTGTTAGATTCATCTCATAGTTGCATCTGTATTTCATGGATCAGCACACTTTAGCCTTATTTTCTGTGGGATCCCACCCCCCACAGGGCAGATGTTTGGATCACATGCAGGGCTATGGGGTAGAATGTCCTAGATAACAAAGAAGAAAAGTTTTCTGAGAGCTTTGCTGTTTCTGTAGAATGTCGAGTTACGGCTTTTCCCCTCAGGAAGCCTTTTTCTCTAGCACTTGGTTCTTGTGGGTTAGCAAATTGATATTTGGGAAGCCAGTAGAGGGGCTATGAGTGAAGGAATATCCTCCAGATGAAACCTGGAAAAAGCTTTCTGAAAGCTTCTTGTGAAATGTTCACAACTCAATTCATCTCACAGAATTCACATCTGTATTTCGTGGATCCTCTTTTGCTAGCCTTGGCTACACCTTGGAATCTCAGAACAGATATTCGGTCCCTTTAGAGACTACTTAGGGCCAAAGAGAATTTCCTCCGATTACAAAGAGAGAAAGAAGGCTTTTCTGAGAAAATTCAGCATGTTCATAGAAATCATCTCACAGAGTTACAGCTTTCATCTCAGGAAGCCTTTCTCTAACCTGCAGTTCTTACATTAGGGGAATTGGCCAGAAGTGATATTTGGGAAGCCATAGAGAGGGCTATGGAGAAAAAGGAAATATCCTCAGATCAGGAAATCTGGGGAAAACTCTGAGCTACATGGTGTTCCATTGAGAATTCATCTACGGGGTGCAGCATCTGTATTTCGGCGTGGATCTCTTTTACTGGCCTTGTTTCTGTGGGATCTGAGACAGATCTTTGGATCCCTGTAGAGACCTATAGGGGCCAAGAATATCCTCCATTAACAAGAGAAGCTTTCTGGAAACTTCTTTTATGATCTAAAATCCTCCACAGGGATTACAGCTTTCCCTCAGAATCATTCTCTAAAAGAGTTCTTATTAGGTGTAAGTGATATTTGGAAGCCATAGGGGCTATGAGTGAAAATATCCTGGGTAGATTCTGGAAGGCTTTCCTGAGGAAACTGTAGTGTTCTGTTGATTCATCTCACTGAGATACATGGCCTGGATTCTTTGCTGGCCGTATTTCTGGAATCCACCAGGAACAGATGTTTGGATCACAGAGACTATGGGGCCAAAGGAAATATCCTCTGAAAACAAAAGAGAAAAAACTACCGAGCTTCTTTGTATTTCTGTAGGAAATCATGCAGAGTTACAGCTTTCACCTCCAAGAAGCCTTTTCTCTAAGACAGTTATTATTGTAGAATTGGCAAAAGTGATATTTAGGAAGCCCATAGAGAGCTATATGGTAAGAAAAGGAAATATCCTCAGATGAAATCTGAAAAATATCTGGCTTCTTAGTCTTCTGTTTATTCATCTCCACGAATTATATATGTATTTCTTGGATCCTCTTTAGAAGTAGCCTTATTTCTGGAATCTGAGAACAGATCTTCGGATCCCACAGCCTATGAACCTATAGGGCCAAAGGAAATATCCTCCGATAACAAGAGAAAGAACTTTCTGCAAGCTTCTTTTGTGTTCTATGATCATCTCACGGGGTTACAGATTTCCCTTCAGTAAGCCTTTCTCTAAAGGCAGTTCTTGTAGGATTGGCAAAGAGTGGTGTTTGGAAGCCCGCCCAGAGAGGCTATAGTGAAAGAATATCCTCCGGATGGGGAGCAGCAGAAGAGCACCATCCTGAGAGGAAACTGCTTGAAGTATTCCTGTTAATTCATCTCACAGGAGTTACATCTATGTGCAGTAAGATCTTTTAGCCCAGCTGTAGAGATGCAGGAAACAGATGTTCAGGATCACTTTAGAGACTATAAGGCTAAAGGAAATACTCTCCGATAACAAAGAGAAAGAAGCTTTCTGAGAAACTTCTTCGGGTTCTTCGAAATCATCTCACAGAGTTAAAGCTTTCCCCCCAAAAATCCTTTCGCTAAGAGAGTGGTTGTGGAATTGGCAAAGTGATATTTTGAAGCCCATAGAGGGCTATGGTGAAAAAGGAAATATCCTCCGATGAAACCTGGAAAGAAGCTTTGTGAGAAACTGTTTAGTGTTCTGTAAATTCATCTCACAGTGTTACATCTGTATTTCGTGGATCTCTTTGCTAGCTTTATTTCTGTGGAATCTGAGAACAGGTATTTCGAATCCCTATGAAAACTATAGGGCCACAGGAAATATCCTCCGATAACAAAGAGAAAGAGGCTTTCTGAGAAACTTCTTCGGGTTCTGTGAAATCATCTCACAGAGTTACAGCATTCACCTCAAGAAGCCTTTCGCTAAGAGAGTTCTTGTGGAATTCGCAAAGTGATATCTGGAAGGCCATAGAGGGCTATGGTGAAAAATGAAATATCCTCAGATGAAATATGGAAAGAAGCTTTCTGAGAAACTTCTTTGTGTTCTGTTAATACATCTGACAGAGTTACATCTGTGTTTCGTGGATCTCTTTGGTAGCCTTATTTCTGTGGAATCTGAGAACACATATTTCGAATCCCTATGAAGACAATAGGGCCAAAGGAAATATCCTCCGATAACAAAGAGAAAGAAGCTTTGTGAGAAACTTCTTCGGGTTCTGTGAAATCATCTCACAGGGTTACACCTATCCCCTCAAGAAGCCTTTCGCTAAGACAGTTCTTGTGCAATTCGCAAACTGATATCTGGAAGACCATAGAGGGCTATGGTGAAAAAGGAAATATCCTCAGATGAAATCTGTAAAGAAGCTTTCTGAGAAACTGCTTAGTGTTCTGTTAATTCATCTCG
>NW_022162062.1:873-8291 GCF_008728515.1 Papio anubis | reverse complement strand
CTCCGTCTCAAAAAAAAAAAAAAAAAGATAAATTGTAGAGCAATGGCTCCTCTTGTTATCCTTCATTTGTGCATTGTCTTACTACTTTTTGTAATAACTTTTCAAGGTATGTTTTAGGATACCCATTTGACAGTTGAGAAAACTGAGGCTTGGTGAAACCGAATTATTTGTCCCAAATCACACAGCTTACAGTAGAGGAGCTGAGGTTTGACTATAGATTTGTCGGTAATTGCATGCCTGAAAACTTTTTGAGGGTCACAGAAAACCATTAAATACTTTCTAGCAGGGAATATATATATATGTATATAATAGTGTTTAGGAAGTAGTAAGCTGGTTATAGTTTGCTGGGCCAATTTAAGAGGGCAAGGGGCTGAAATAGCTAAGAGAATATTGCAGTATACCAAGTATGAGATAATCATGTTCTAACTAGTGTGGTAATAGAATGTGAAACTGTACACTGATTGAACTGTGTAAAATGTGTGTACACAGAAATAAGGACTGCAAGAGAACATGGAAAACATTTAAAATGTGGAAATGAAAGAATTTTGTAGGTCTCTTTCCTTTCTATAAAAAAGTTATTAAATTTTATATAATATCTTATTATGTATTGTTAACAACCTAGATTTAGCTGACTGAGTCAGTACTGGTGTGTGCGTGCAAAACAAGCTAGTGCCATTTTAGTCTCTACTGATAGAAAGAAGGTGCCAACATCAAAAAATAATTGATGCGGCCAGAAACTTTAATCTTGTAAACATATAGGCTTTGAAGGAGTAATGGGAGTCATAATAGTTAAATTCAAATATTTAATGATCCTTATGTAGATGACAGAATAAATTAATATCCTCCCATTTCAGAGGAAAACACCAACATCAAAGGGAATGACTACCACAACTAGATACGGGTTCAATATAAGGAAGCATTTTTTTTTTTTTTTTTGAGGCGAAGTCTCGCTCTGTCGCCCAGGCTGGAGTGCAGTGATGCGATGTCGGCTCACTGCAAGTTCCGCCTCCCGGGTTCACGCCATTCTCCTGCCTTAGCCTCCCGAGTAGCTGGGACTACAGGCGCCCGCCACCACGCCCGGCTAATTTTTTGTATTTTTTAGTAGAGTCGGGGTTTCACCGTGTTAGATAGGATGGTCTCGATCTCCTGACCTCGTGATCCGCCCGTCTCGGCCTCCCAAAGTGCTGGGATTACAGGCTTGAGCCACCACGCCCCGCCTCATTTTATAAAAATAATTGTTGCACAGCATATACACAAATTGACTCAAAAGTGATCATAAACCTGAAAATAAGTGCTGAAACTAAAAATCTCACAGGACAACATAAGAGTAAAACACTGTGACTTTTGTACAAACAATAATTTCTTAAATGTAGCACCCCAAATAGAAGCAACAAAATAAAAAAAAGATACATTGAACATCATCAAAACTGAAAATGTTTTATGCTCAAACAATACTATCAAAAGCATGAAAAGACACACAAAATGAGAAAATTTTTGAAAATCATGTCTCATAGAAGACTTGTATCAGAATACATGAATAACGTTTACAAGTCAACAATAAAAAGATTAATTACCTAATTTCAAAATGGGAAAAATATTTGAATAGACATTTCACTAAGGAGGTATACACATAACCAGTAATCACATGAATATGAAGCTCAACATCATTTTCTATCACAAAATGGAATTAACACCACAAGAAACTACCTCACACTCACCAGGGTGTCTAAAATAGAAAAGACAGACAAGTATAGGCAGAGATGTTGAGAAGTTAAAACACTCAAAAAATGTTGGTGAGATTGTAAAGTGGTACAACTACTTTAACAAAAAGTCTGGACTTTTCTCAAAAAGTTCACCATAGAGTTACCAGATGACACAAAAAATCCATTTGTAGATACATGCCCAGGAGAATTGAAAAACCATATATCACACAAAACGTAAACAAATGTTCATGGCAACATTATTGATAATAGTCAAACAGCAGAAATAACCCACATATCCATCAACTGATAAATGGATAAAGAAAATTTGGGTGAACCATACAATGGAATGTTATTGGGCAATAAAATAGAATGGAGAACTGGCACATGGTACAAAATGTATGAACCTTTAAAACATGCTAAATGAAAGAAGACAAGCTTAAAAGCTACATATTGTATAATTCCATTAATATGAAATGTTTTTAATGTGCAAATTTATAGAGACAAATTTAAATTAATGATTAGTTAGGTCTAGGGCAAGGAGGGAGAAGGAAAGTGACTGTTAATGGGTTACTTTTGGAAGATGATTAAAATGTTCCAAGATTAGATAGTTGTGATATTTCCACAGTTCTGTGAATATACTAAACACCACTGAATAGTATAATTTTAAAGGAGAAAATTTTATGGTATATACGTTATATCTCAAAAATGCTGTTATTAAAATATTAAGTTTTGTATGATAACCGGTAGCAGCCACACCCCAATCAAAGCTAAAGTTTGCAAGCAGGCCCGAGGCGTGGCTCAAGCCTGTAATCCCAGCACTTTGGGAGGCAGTAGGCGGATCCACAAGGTCAGGAGATCGAGACCATGGTGAAACACGATCTCTACTAAAAATACAAAAATAGGCAGGCTGATGGCGGGCATGGATCCAGCTACCGGGAGGCTGAGGCAGGGGAAAGTAAGTGAACCCAGGAGGCGGAGCTTGCAGTGAGCCAGGATCGCCCTGCACCTCCAGCAGAGGCGACAGAAGCGAGACTCCGTCTCAAAAAAAAAAAAAAAAAAAAAGTTTACAGCAGGTGCTGGAAGATTAGGGACACCATGAAAGGGATTATTGCTACACTGGGGCAGATGTTGTATTAGATGTCCTCTAATTATCATTTTAATTTTAAGATATAGAATTTTATTCTAAGAGAGAAAAATGACGTCTATAGTGAGTGTTAATTTTCAGTAAATGATTATGAAAATGTTATAATTAAAAACAACCAAATTTTGAATAACTTCTCTACAACAATAGTTCCACAGCACCAGGCCATGAATGACATTGAAATCAACAAGAGGTCTTATTAGAATAGATGTTTGAAGCTTCATCTCTAGGGCCTCTAATTTCATTAGGTGTGGGGTAATGCCTAGTAATATGTAATTTTAAAGTTATCCGAGTGATTCTGATGCATAGCTGGGTCTGAGAAACATTATTTTTAAAGAGTGTGTGTTTTTAAAGTTGGCTTATGGTTGTGCATGTTTTGAATTATCATTCAGTAGTTACTGTTAATGAGCACATCATAAATCCTACATACCTGTTATACTTCAAATACTTAACCCTGGACAAAGTTGAAGCATTATTTCCAAATAGGGATAAAGGTGTGAAATCACTGCTAAGTCATAGTATTCAAGTAGCCTCAATGATCATATTTTGAAAGAAAATTGTGTGCTGCTTTCCTCTGAAATACTTAAAACATTTAAATAAGAAATAAAAGACTAGTGGCGCTGGGAAATTTTAAAATTGGAGATCAGATTTTGCAGACTGTATAACCTCTATGTGTGTTTAAATTTTCACTGGTTCTAAATAAATTTGTATTCTTCTCTCATTATTTGTGAACTGTCCCTAATTTTAAAATTACTCTTTTAATTTATGTTTAATTTAAATTTATTTTAAAAGTAATTTAAATTACTATTTTAAAAGCGCTCTTAGGTGAAGTAAGTAATACCACTTTTCAGAAATGTATAACAGCTTTGGTAGGCATACAAAACACATCAGAAAAACATAAGTTATTCTTTTTTATTTTATTTTATTTTAATTACCATTTTTAAAATTTCAATTATATTCTGGGGAACAGGTGGTGTTTGTTTACATGGATAAGCTTTTTAGTGGTGTTTGCTGAGATATTAGTGCACCCATCAGTGTAAACCACAAGCAGTGTAAACCACGAGTACTGTCTAGTCTTTTGTTCATCACCTCCTTCCCACCCTTCCCCTTGAGTCCCCAAAGTCCATTGTATCATTCTTCTGCATTTGTGTCCTCATAGTTTAGGTTCCACTTATAAGTGAGAATGTATGATGTTTGAATTTCTATTCCTGAGTTACTTCACCTAGAATAATGGTCTCTAGTTCCATCTAGGTTGCTGTGAATGTCATTATTTCATTCCTTTTTATGGCTAAATAGTATTCCACGGTATATCTATACCGCATTTTCTTTATTGACTGATTAATTGATGGGCATTTGATCTGATTCTATATTCTTGCAATTGCAAATTGTGCTGCTATAAACATGTGTGAGCAAGTGTCTTTTTTATATAAGGACTTTTTTTCCTCTGTGTAGGTATCCAGAAGTGGGAATGCTGGATCAAATGGTAGATCTACTGTCAGTTCTTTAAGGAATCTCCACACTTTTCCACAGTGGTTATAGTAGTTTACATTCCCACCAGCAGTGTAAAAGTGTTCCCTTGTCACCGCATCCATGAGAACACCTATGATTTTTTGATTTTTTAATTATGGCACATTCTTGCAGTAGTAAGGTGGTATCACATTGTGGTTTTGATTTGCATTTCCCTGATAATGAGTGTATTCATCTGTTTTCATGCTGCCGATCAAGACATACTCAAGACTGGGCAATTGACAAAAGAAAGAGGTTTAATTGATCTCACAGTTCTACGTGGCTGGGGAGGATTCACAATCATGGCAGAAGGCAAGGAGGAGCAAGTCACATCTTACATGTATGGCAGCAGGCAAAGAGAGGGCTTGTGCAGAGAAACTCCCATTTTTAAAACCATCGGATCTCATAAGACCCATTCACTATCACGAGAACAGCACAGGAATAACCCGCCCCCATGATTCAGTCATCTCCCACCGGGTCCCTCCCACAACATGTGGGAATTAGGAGAGCTACAAGATGAATTTGGGTGGGGACACAGAGCCAAATCATATAATTCTGTCCACGGCCCCTTCCAAATCTCATACCTTCACATTTCAAAAGCAATCATGCCTTCCCAGCAGTCCCCCAAAGTCTCAACTCATTTCCACTTCTGCCCCTCCCAAATCTCATGTTCTCACATTTAAAAACCAATCGTGCCTTCCCAACAGACCCCAAAGTCTTAACTCGTTTCAGCATTAACTCAAAAGTCCACAGTCCAAAGTCTCCCAGCAGGATAAAGGGAAGTCTTTTGCCTATGAGCCTGCAAAATCAAAAGCAAGTTAGTTACTTCCTAGATACAATGGGAGACATTGGGTAAATACAACCATTCCAAATGGGAGAAATTGGCCAAAACAAAGGGGCTTCTATCTGCCATTTTTCTTCTTAATCTGTGTATAATTTTTTCTGTATATGTGCATCTTTATAGGCCACAGTTCAATGGGTCTTATGTTTTCATCTACTCCACTGGTGTATGCTTTTATAAATTGGACAGTTTACTTCATTTATATTCATCGTTATTATTTATAAGTAAGGACTTACTCCTGCAATTGTTTTTACTTCTTTTCTGGATGATTTTTTTTTTGTCTTTTCTTCCTTCTTTCTTTTCCTCCTGTATTTCTTTTAGTAGAGGTAATTTTCACTGGTCATATGATTTAATTTTTCTTTATATTTTTTATGTGTCTGTTACATATTTTGGTTTGAGCTTACTATGAGGCTTACAAATTCTATCTTATAACCCATTATTTTAAGCTGATAGCAAGTTAACACACTGTGTACATAAAAAGTAAACAAAAATTAATGAAGATTTATGACTTAACTTTATTTCCATTATTTTTAACTCATGCTGTTCCTATTTATAATATCTTATTATACTGTCTACATTGAAGAGTTGTTGACCTGGTGTGGTGCCTTAGGTCTGTAATCTACACTTTTGCGGGCTGAGGGTGTGTGGATCACAAGGTCAGGAAGAGGTTGAGACAGTCTGACCAACATAGTGAAACCCGTCTCTACTAAAAAAATAAAAAACAAAAAAGAGAAAAAAATTAGCCAGGCATGGTGGTATGCACCTGTAATCCCAGCTACTCAGGAGGCTCAGGCAGGAAAGTTATGTGAACAGGGGAGGCAGAGGTTGTAGTGAGCCTAGATAGTGCCATTGCACTCCAGCCTTGGTGACAGAGCAAGACTCCCTCAAAAAAAAAAAAAAAGTTGTTGCAGTTATTTTTCTTGATTGGTTTATTATTTAGTCTAAGAGTAGTTTAGACACAACAGTTACAATGTCATAATATTTTGTGTTTTTCTGTGTACTTACTATTAAAAGTGAGTTTTGTACCTTTAGGTGATTGCTTATTGCTCGTTAATATTCTGGGTTTTTGTTTTTTGGTTTATTTGTTTGTTTGTTTTTCTAATTGAAGTCCTCCCTTAGCATTTCTTGTAGGACCAGTCTGGAAATGATGAAATCTCTTAGCCTTTATTTGACTGAAAAATTCTTCATTTCTCTTTTAAGTTTGAAGAAACAAAGTGTTTTATGTTAAACACTAAATCATAAAGCACAAAGTGTCTTATGTTAAAAGTCAAGACCTCTTTACTTTTTCTCTGCTGCTCAGTCCTGATGCCAGCATATCACTGGATCTCACCCAAGGCCCACACAGCTATTTTGCCACATGTACTATCCTAGAGTAAATGATTGTTTTTTCTTCTGCACTTTAAATATGTCATGGCACTTTCTCCTTGCCTATATGTTTTTGAGTGAAAACTCTGCTATCAGACGTAGTGAAACTTCATAGTATGCTATTTGCTTCTTTTCTCTAGATGCTTTTAGGATCCTTTTCATGTCATTGATATTTGGAGGTTTAATTATTAAATGCCTTGTGTTAGTCTTCTTTGTTTTTAATCTGCTTGGTGTTCTATAACCTTCCTGTACTTGGATATTAATATCTTTCTTTAGATTGGGAAGTTCTCTGTTTTTATCACTTTTGATAAACTTTCTGCCTCTGTTTCTTTCTTTACCTCCTTTTGAAGATGAATATCTCTTAGATTTGTGCTTTTGGGGCTATTTTCTAGATCTTGTAGGTATGTTTTATGTTTTGTTTTTTTTAAATTCTGTGTATCTTCTGATTGTGTATTTTCAAATAACATGTCTTTAAGCTCTCTACTTCTTTATTTGAATCTACTAATTCTGCTATTAAAATACTGTGATTCTTCAATATGCCAAAGACATTTTTCAGCTCTAGAATTTCTGCTTATTTTTAATTATTTCCATCTCTTTGTTAAATTTACCTGACAGAATTCTGAATTCCTTCTAAATGCTGTCTTGAATTTATTTGAGTTTCCTCAACACAGCTATTTTGAATTATCTGTTGGAAAGGTCATATATCTGTTTTTTCAGGATTGGTCCCTGGTACCTTACTTAGTTTATTTGGTGAGGTGACATTTCCATGGATAGTGTTGATGCTAGTAGATGTTCTTCAGTGTTTGGGCATTGAAGAGTTAAACATTTATTGTAGTCCTTGACACAGAGTCTTCTGGAAGCG
>NW_022162062.1:0-392 GCF_008728515.1 Papio anubis | reverse complement strand
TTCAGTAACATAGCTACTGTCTGTGTTGACGAACAGCTGACTTTGACTTCTTTGGAACTTGATCAGGACTTGGTCACATTTCAGAAAATCACATCCTAGCATAAAGAAAAGACAAATATAGGCCGGGCGCGGTGGCTCAAGCCTGTAATCCCAGCACTTTGGGAGGCCGAGGCGGGCGGATCACAAGGTCAGGAGATCGAGACCATGGTGAAACCTCGTCTCTACTAAAAATACAAAAAATGAGCCGGGCGCGGTGGCGGGCGCCTGTAGTTCCAGCTACTCGGGAGGCTGAGGCAGGAGAATGGCGTGAACCCAGGAGGCGGAGCTTGCAGTGAGCCAGGATCGCGCCACTGCACTCCAGCTTGGGCGACGGAGTCTCGCTCTGTCGCCCA
>NW_022162061.1:0-8300 GCF_008728515.1 Papio anubis | reverse complement strand
CAGGGATATGGCAGGACCAGTGGCAGGGTAAGGACAATGGCAGGACCAGGGGCAGGGCCATGGGCATGGCTAAGGCAGGGCCCCGGCATGGGCAGCGTTGGGCAGGGCAGGGCCAAGGTAGTGCAGTGACCAGTCAGGGCTGGGCCAGGGCAGGACCAGAACTGGGACAGGGCCAGGACTAGGACAGAACGGGGACAGGGTCACGGCCAAAGAAAAACCAGGGGCAGGGTCACAGCCAGCGACAAGTCAGGACCAAGGCCAGGGCCCAAAGCACAGCAGAACCAGGGCCGGGGCAGGGACATGCCAGGGCCAGCAGAGGGTCAGGGAAGGGCAAGGGTAGCACAGGGCCAAGGCAGGCCAGGTTCAGTGTAGAGCAAGGAATGGGTCAGGGTATGGCAGGGCAGGGACAGGTAAGTCCAGGACCAGAGCCAGGTCTGGGACATGGACAGGGCAGGCCAGAAACACGGCAGGACCAGAAAGGGGCCAGGGCCAGGGCAAGGCCAGAGAAGGTCCAGGGCAAGGGCAGGGCCAGGGCAGAACCAGAGCCAGGGCATGCCAAAGGCAAGGTCATGGCAGGGCAAGGCCAGGGTAGGGCAGGGCCAGGGTAGGGTGAGGGTAGGGCCAGGGCAGGACTAAGACAGCACAGGGCCAGGGCAGGACAAGGCCAGGGAACGGTAAGGCCAGGGTAGAAAAAGCCAGGGTGGAAAAGGCCAGGGTGGAAAAGGCCAGGGTGGAAAAGGCCAGGGTACAAAAGGCCAGGGTAGGGCCAGGGTAGAAAAGGCCAGGGTAGAAAAGGCCAGGGTAGAAAAGGCCAGGGTAGGGACAGGCCAGGATAAGAGAAGGCCAGGGTAGGGCCAGGGCCAACGCAGGGCAGGGCTACGGTAACACAGGGCATGGCCAAAAACAGGGCAGGGCTATAGTAGTAGCAGGACTGGCAACAGGGCCAGGGCAAGGGCTGGACCAGAGCATGGTGGGGACAATACAGGACCAGGACAGAGAATGGCAAGGCAGGTCCAGGGCCATGTCATGGACATGGCAGGCCCAGGGTCAGGCCAGGGCAGGGCAAGGACAAGGCTGGGGAGAAGGCAGGGCCGGGGTCAAGGCAGTGTCAGGGCTGAGCAGGACCAGTGCAGGGCCAGTGCAGGGTGAGGGCAAGGCCAGGACATGGAAGGGCAGAGCAGGACCAAGGAAGGGCCAGAAGAGGGCCAGGGCAGGGTCAGGGCCAGAACAAGGGTACAGCCAGGGCCAGGAACACGGTAGGACCAGGGCTGGACCCAGGTTGGGACATGCAGGTCAGAGCATGTACAAGGCAGGGCCAGAGCCAGGCCATAGAGAGGAGAGGACCAGCACCAAGGCAGAGGCAGGGTAGTTCCAGGGCTGAGCAGGGTCAGGGCAGGTCGAGGGTTGAGGCAGAGCTAGGGCCAAGGCAGGGCCACGGCAACACCAGGACAGGGGGCAAGGCGATGGCAGGACTGGGCCATGGCAACGCCTGGTCAACTCCAGGACAGGGCCAGAAGCAGGACAGGGCCAGGGCCAATGCTCAGGCCAGGGACAGGGCATGGCAGGAAGTGCCAGAGCAGGGCTGGGCCAACGTTGGGGCAGGGCAAATCAGGGCCAGGACACCTCCAAGTCTACCTCTGGCCCTGCCTTGGCCCTGGCACCTTCCTGGCCTGACCTTGTCCCCGGCCCTGCCCAAACCATGCCCTGTGTATTTGACCAGTGTTTTGTAACCAGAATCCTACAAGAAACGTTAATAAGCTATTTTTGTACATTTTTAGTAGAGATGGGGTTTCACAGTGTTGTACAGGCTGGTCCTAATCTCCCGTGCTCGAGCCATCCCCCTGTCTTGGCCTCCCAAAGTGCTGGGAGTAATCTGGCCAAGTACTTAACCTCTTTAGGTCTGTTTCCTACGTCAGGAAAATGGGGATGCCATAAGTACCAAGCACATAGAGTAATTGTGATGGTGTCCATGCAGTATTTACAAACTTTACTCATAGAACCTACAGAAACAAGAAACTGGCAGTTGAACTTTGTGTGATTTTACTACAAAACAATATTGCTATTACAAACACCACATAACCTGAATGTTATTTATACTATAGTTACGCCCAAAATGTCCAAAACAAAATTTATGTGGCATGGCTTTAGTAATCTCTCCTGCTCTGCCTGGCTCAGCCTAGCATGGCTCCTGCTTTCAGTCTTACCATATCCTGTCCTGACCCTTCCTGGCCTGTAAATGCCTGGCACTTTTATTTCAGGCTGCAGGGCCCTACTGAGCCCTGCCTGAGCTGGGTCCTGACCCATCTCACAGAGAAGTGGAAGGGGCCAGGGGGCAGGAAGGGCTACAGGGCTGCATGAGACAGGACACCAAATCCAAAAGAAAACACCAGGGCCACTTGGCAGGTGGGGGAGTCCTTGGCAGGAGTTCAGGCCAGGGACAGGAAGAAAAGTCAAGACAGAGATCCACTTTGTAGGAGGTCAGGGTCAAACTGAGGCTGGAGGCAGGAACTGCATGAGACAGAGACCAGGAGCCAGGAGCCAGGAGCCAGGAGCTGGGAGCAGGACAAGACAGGATCCAGAGTCATGGCCATGGCCTGGGCAGGACCAGGGATCTTGGGACAGGGAGCAAGCTCAAAGGCAACAACAGTACGGTTCTTGCTTCCAGCCAGAGGTAGAGAATAGCCAGCCCAGGGAAGGAACTAAGACAGAGGCAGAGGTATGAGCAGGGCAAAGGCAGGGTCAGCCACGGAACACAGAAGAGGTTCAGACAGAGAGCCGGGGCAGGGGCCGAGGCGGACCAGGAGAAAAGAATATCATCAGGAACAGCCATAGCCAACTAGCTAGAACCAGGACAGAGACAGATTGGTGCAGTTAAGAGTCGCATGCCAGGAGTAGGGCCAGAACAAATTAGGGCCAGGACAGGGTCAGGAGGAGGGCTGCTGGGCAGAGGATATGACCTTAGAACCAAGAGCCAGACCAGGTTCCGTGCAGATGCCAAGCGCCTGACCCAGGGCAGGGAGCGAGGCCATGGCTGGGAATTCTGGGACAGAGGCTGGGGCAGGGTCAGAGATTCTCGCTCAGGGTAAGCACAAGACTAGGAGCGGAGAAGGAGCAGAACCATGAGTAGAAGACCAGGAGAGGGGCCAGGCGAAGAGCAGAGCAAAGACAAACAGGGGACAGGATACCTTCAATCCCACTTCGGGAGCCAGAGGTCCAGGCCAGGGCCAGGGCCTGGACAGGGTCAGGACAGAACCAGGAGCCAGGACTGGCTCAGGATCATTGGCAGGAGCCAGGGCCATGCTGACCAGGGGTCTCCAGGAGCAGTCAATGCCGAGACCAAGGCCAAGAGCTGCCTGGGGGACAGGTTGCACTAGGAACTAGGTGGCAGGAACTGCAAAGAGCGAAGTCAGGAGCAGGGTAGCAGGACAGAGTGGGGCAGGGTGGGAGCAGGCTTAGGGCAGCACTAGGTAAAGCAGGGCATGACCAACCAGGAGCAGGTCAAGCTGGCAGGGGTGGGAGGGAGCCAGAACCAAGAGCAGGGCCAAGACAGTGACAGCTCAGAGGCAGGGCGGGGGTTAGGACCATGGACATGTCCAAGGCCAGTGCCAGGGCAAGGAGGCAGGGTCAGACCAGGGTCATCCTAAGAACCAAGGACAAGAAAACCAAGGCCCAGAAGTGAGACAGGACAGAGTACCAGGGCTAAGTCTGGGACAAGAGACATGTAGCAGAACCAGAACCCTAACCAGGTCTGTGCTATAGCCAGGTCAGCACAATTCTGCCAAAGTGGAAACTGAGTCAAAGCCAAGGTGGTGTAGCCTTGAGATCCAAAACTAAAAGTAGAGACCAAAGGGCAGGACCAGGACGGGCAAGGCAGGCCAAGGCCTTGAACCCGGGCAAGGGGCAGGATGGTGTCCAAGACCCTATGGGGACAGGGAACAGCTCAGGGGGCAGGGGACAGGGCCATGGCCATGAACCTGGGCAGGACCAGGATCAGGGACTTGAGGAGCAAAATAAAGGCATGAAAAGCAGTGCAGGTTCATGCTGTAGGATCCAGAGAGAGTGTCAGGGCAGGGCTGCAAAGGCAGGGTCTGAGCCATGATACAGAGGCAGAACAACAGGGCTGGGGCTTTCAGTGACTGGGGGACGGACAAGGGCCAGGGCAGGCAGGAGCCAGAGGGCAGGAGGCCGAGGCTGGAGATCAGGGCCAGGGAGAACCAGGGCAAGGTCTGGAAGCAGGGAAGAGACCAGGGCCGGGAATGGTCCCGAGGCAGGTCCATGGCAGGGCCAGGGGAGCTCTGCGGCTAAAGACAAGGAAGAACAGAGCAAGGTAAGGTCAGGAGCCGAGGCAGGATACGGACAAAGACAGAAATATAGGATTGAGGAGCAGAAGTGAGCCAGGGCACTGAGGTCAGAGACAGCATAGGAGCATGGAATGGTAGCTATGGGGATGGTTTCCCGATAAAGAAGGCAGGGTCACTAAAACAGGAGCTGATGCCAGGGAAAAGGGCAGAGCTAGGTACCAGGCTGAGGTAGTCATCATGGCATGCACGTGGGGCGGAGACCAAGACTGGAGTCAGAGCAGGGCACAGCCAAAGTGTGAGATGGTGGGAGACAGAAATGCCTGGCCGGGTCAGTACTAGGACAGGAGGCGGGGACAGGGCAGAACCATAAGGTGATGAGGTGGGGCAAGGACAGGCAGGCAGGTCACTCCAGGGCCAGGACACCTCAAGTCACTTCAGGCCAGAACAGAGGACAAAGGCCAGAACCCAGGGTCAGGAGCCAGGTCTGGAGCTGAGAGCGGAGTCCGAGCAGACTGGCGAAGACTGGTGAGGGACAAGCTAGAGACCAGGAACAGGCCCCTGATGACACATCAGTGCATAGCAGGGTAGAGGGTGGTGTGAGACCAGGGAACCGCCTGCCCTCAGAACCAGGGAATGGCTGCAGCCAGAACACAACAGGGAAAAGGTCTGGGTCAAGGCCAGGACAAAAGACAGAGCAGAGACCAGGAGCCATGAAGTCAGACAGAAGTCATGAGCAGGACCAGGTTCAGAGCAGGGCAGAACAGAAGAGCAGGAGGTCGGATAAGAGACTAGGGATCTGACAGGACCAGGAGCTAGAGACAGGGCAGACTGCCAAGGCACAAAGGCCGAGGACAGGGCACATGAGAGGGCAGAACAAAAACCAAGGCAGAGGTCAGAGCAGGTGAGGCAGTGCAGGAGCAGACCAGAACACAACAAATTTGATATGAAACAGGTCAGGTGGCACCACTGAAAGCATGCCAGGCAGGTGCCAGGAGGAGCACAACAGGCAGAACCATGGTGGGGCAGGGCAGGATAAGACGGGAGCCAGTAAAATCGGCCGTTCCAGGAAGGGCAGCTGGGCTCCTAACTCCTAAAACAAATCTCTTCCGGGTCAGGACAGAGAGCAGGGTGGAAACCAAGGCGGGCCAGCACGGAGTTCAGGGGAAGCATGATTACGAAAACCGAAACCAAGGATGGATCCCAGGAACTGGGGCAGGGCCGGGCCAGTCCGGGTAACAGTAGGGCAGAGGCCAGGGCAAGGCAGGGCATTACAAGGCCAAGTCCACACGGCGTACTGGGGCAGCCAAGGCCATTGCCAGTAGCAGCCACCTACAGGCTTCTACCACCACAGCCACTGCACTTGGCGGCCTGCTGGCCTCTTTGCGCCCTAGCTGCAGCCTTCCCTGAGCCTCCTAAGTGACCGCTCTCCTGCCGTTCCCTTGCGGCTGCAGTCTCCGTCACTGCCACCACCTGCGGCGAGGCAAGCTGTGGTGTCACAGGCTCCAGGTGTCTCCTCCTCCTCCTGGCACAGAGCATGATTGGCAGAAGCCAGGAAAAGCCTAGAGGAAGATGCAGGGGTGGTGGCGTGGAAACCTCAACTTAAGACCCTTCCCTGGCCCTGCGCTGCCCTGGCCCTTCCCATCTTCAGGAGGCCTTACCAAGGCCCTACCCTGGGTCACGACCCTGCCCTGGCCTGAGGGTCCTGACCCTGTCCCCCCTACCCCAGAGAGTGGAAGGGGCAGAGCCTGAAGGGGAGGGGCTGCAGAACAAATAAGGGGACAGGACACATCCAAATCCAAGAAAACGCCAGAGACCCATGACAGAGCCAGGAGCTGGTCACGTAGCAGGGCCAGGTTCAGGACAGAGCAGGAGAAAGGGTCAGGAGGCAGAGATCACTGTATGGCCAAGGTCAGGTCAAAGCCAGAGCAGTACTTGGGGTCGGAGCCTGCATAAAGGGCAGGACCAGGAGCCGGGGCAGAGGCCAGAACCAGGACAGAACAAAAACAGAGCAAGGCAGGACCAGAGCCAGGCATTAGAGAGTAGGGCAAATGCCAAGGCCAGGGCAATGCCAGGGGCTTAGAGCAAGGTCAGGGAAGGTCAGGGCTGACTCACTGCAGGCCCAGACAGAGCAGGGAGGCAGGGCGGGCGAAACAGGGGCGGGCGGGCGGGACGACCTTAAAGACCAAGGCAGCAGCAGAACCAAGCAACTAGGATAGAACAGGGTACAGGCAGAAGAGGGCAGGGCAGGGGCAACTGGGGCGGACAAGGACCAGGATCAGGGGAGACCAAAGGCAGGGCAAAGGGTATGTGGGGGCAGAGGTAGGGCCCAGAAGGCAAGGGGTATATAAGAACTGAATGACAAAACAGGGCAGGGAGGTTCAGACAAGGGCGGGCAGGAGCCAGGGCAGGACCAGAAAGAACAATGTCAGGAACACAGCCATGGCCAGCACCAAGCTAAAACCAGGACAGGGAACAGAGGTCAGAGAGTGGGGCCAAGAATAGCACTTTATGCCAGGGGAGTAGGAGCCAGAACAGAAACTAGGAACTGTGGGACAAGGAGGTCAGAGAGGCTGGAGCCAGGATATGTATGGGCAAAACCAGGTCCAGGGTCCATGCCAGTGCTTGCTGACCCAGGAGCAGGGAGCAGGAGCCATGGCAAGGTCTGGAACAAGAGCTGGGGCAGGGTCGAGATTCTCTCACTCAGGGTAAAGCACAAGACCAAGGAGACAGAGCCAGGGAAGGGAACAGGGCCATGAGAGTAGAGACCAGGAGGAGGGAACTGAGGCCAGAAGAGGCAGAGCAAGATTAAACCAGGGACAGGATGCATGAAATCCCAGCTGGGGCTGGGGTCAAGGCCAGGGCCAGGACCTGGACAGAGGTCAGGACAGGGGCCAAGAACCAGGACTGTCGGGATCATGGCAGGGCCAGGGCCATGTGACCAGTCCAGGAACAGTGGTCCAGCCACGGGCCAGAAGCAGAGCAAGGACCAGGTTTGCACTAGGGCCAGTGTGGGGAGCCAAGGTGGGGGTTGGGGAGCAGGGCCAAAGGCAGAGACAGAGCCAGGGCAGGGTGGAGCAGGCCCAAGGGCTGCTGGGTAAAGAGGCTGGGAGCATGACCAACAGAACTGGGAATCTCTATGGCTGTGGCAAGGAGACAGAGACCAGGAGCCAGAACAAGAACCAGAACAAGTAGCTCAGGAGCAGGGCCAGAAGTTGGACCACAGACATGTCAAAACCAATCTGCAGGAGCAGGCAGGGTCAGGGCCAGGGTCAATCTGAACCAGGACAAACAGACCCAGAACAGGGCCGGACTGGGTGCCAAACAGGGCTGGGTGGGACAGGAACATAGACCAGAGCCCTAACTCAGGTCTATGCTGGGTCAACACAGTCACTGAACAAAGGCTGGGGTCACAGGCAGACCAGCCATGGGATCTGGCTGAGTAGGGCCAGAACCTGGGACCCAGGCAGAGCTGGGCACACAGCCAGGAGAACCCGGCAGGGCAGGGGCTGGGACAGTTGGCCAGGCAGAGGAACGTGAGTGGGACAGGCTACATGGCAGCCTCCTGGTGGACCAGGGATCAAGGACAGGAGCAGAAACAAGAACAGCACAGCTGGTAGGTTCTGCACAGCCAGGATCCGAGAGGCATGTGAGAGGCCAAAGGAGCAGGATAAGACGCCTAATTAACAAGGGCAGGGCCAGAGCAAGGTAACGGTCAGGGCCAAGGCCAGGATAGGGACAGGGCAAGAAATATGGCAGGACCAAAGGCAATGCCAAGGCCAGGGCTGAGTCAGGGCAGGGCAGGGCACGGAATGGCCAGCGCAGGACACGACAAAAGGCGGTCCATAGAAAGAGCAGGGCTGATGCCAGGGAAGGACCAGGCTAGTGCCAAGGCTGAGGTAGTGTCATGGCATGCACAGGGCGGGGCCAGGGCCGGAATCGAGCCAGGGCACAGCCAAGGCAGGGTACGGCAGGGCAATGCCACAGCCGGGTCAGTACTAG
>NW_022162060.1:0-8303 GCF_008728515.1 Papio anubis | reverse complement strand
CTGTGAGTGGAAGTCACACATCACAAAGCAGTTTCTCAGAAAGCTTCTTTCCACTTTTTCTCGGAGGATATTTTCTTTTTCACCATAGCCCTCTACGGGCTTCCAAATATCACTTTGCGAATTCCACAAGAACAGGCTTAGCGAGCGGCTTCTTGAGGGGAAGGCTGTAACTCTGTGAGATGAATTCACAGAATACTAAGCAATTTCTCAGAATGCTTCTTTCCAGATTTCATCTGAGGATATTTCCTTTTTAACCATAGCCCTCTATGTGCTTCCAAACATCACTTTGCAAATTCCAGAAGAAGTGTCTTAGTGAAAGGCTTCTTGAGGTGAAAGCTGTAACTCTGTGAGATGATTTCACAGAACACAAAGAAGTTATTCAGAAAGCTTCCTTCTCTTTGTGATCGGAGTATATTTCCTTTAGCCCTATAGTCTTCAAAGGGATCCGCAATATCTGTGGTCAGATTCCACAGAAAAACGGCTAGCAAAGAGATCCTCGAAATACAGATGTAACTCTGAGAGTGGAAGTCACACATCTAAAAGCACTTTCTCAGAAATCTTCTTTCCACTTTTTCTCGGAGGATATTTTGTTTTTCACCATAGCCCTCTAAAGGCTTCCAAATATCACTTTGCTAATTCCACAAGAACCATCTTAGCGAGCGGTTTCTTGAGGGGAAAGCTGTAACTCTGTGAGATGAATTCACAGAACACTAAGCAGTTTCTGAGAAAGCTTCTTTCCAGATTTCATCTGAGTTTATTTCCTTTTTCACCATAGCCCTCTATGGGCTTCCAAATATCACTTTGCCAATTCCACAAGAACTGTCTTAGCGAGAGGCTTCTTGAGGGGAAAGCTGTAACTCTGTGAGATGATTTCACAGAACACTAAGCAGTTTCTCAGAAAGCTTCTTTCCAGATTTCCTCACAAGATATTTCCTTTTCCACCATAGCCCTCTATGGGCGTCGAAGTATCACTTTGCAAATTCCACAAGAACTGTCTTAGCGAGCGGCCTAGCGAGGGAAAGCTATAACTCTGTGAGATGATTTCACAGAACACAAAGAAAGTTTCTCCAGAAAGCTTCTTTCTCTTGTGCTCGAGGAGGATATTTCCTTTGGCCTATGGTCTTGAAAGGGATCAGTATCTGTTCTCGATTCCACAATAATACTAGCAAAGAGATCTCACAATGCAGATGTAACTCTGTGAATGAATTAACAGAACACAAAAGGAAGTTTCTAAGATGGCTAACCTGCCGTTATAGGAGGATGTTTCCTTCGGCCTATAGTCTTCAAGGCGGATCAGAAATATCTGTTCTCAGATTCCACAGAAATAAGGGCAGCAAAGAGATCCACAGAAATACAGATGCTCTGTAGTGGAGGTAAGCACATCACAAAGCAGTTTCTCAGAAAGCTTCTTTCCAGTTTTCTCTGAGGATATTTTCTTTCACCATAGCCCTCTATGGACGTCCAAATATCACTATGCAATTCACAAGAACGAGCAGCGAGCGCCCTCTTGAGGGGAAAGCTGTAACTGTGAGGATGAATTAACGAACACTAAGCAGTTTCTCAGAAAGCTTCTTTCTAGATTTCATCGACCATAACTCCTTTTCACCATAGCCGTCTATGGGCTTCCAAATATCACTTTGCCAATTCCACAAGAACTGTCTTAGCGAAAGGCTTCTTGAGGGGAAAGCTGTAACTCTGTGAGATGATTTCACAGAACACAAAGAAGTTTCTCAGAAAGCTTCCTTCTCTTTGTTATCGGAGGATATTTCCTTTGGCTCTATAGCCTTCAAAGGGATCCGAAATATATGTTCTCATCTTCCACAAAAATAAGGCTAGCAGAGAGATCCACGAAATTCAGATGTAACTCTGTGAGTGGAAGTCACACATCACAAAGCAGTTTCTCAGAAAGCTTCTTTCCACTTTTTCAAAGAGGATATATTCTTTTTCACCAGAGCCCTCTATGGGCTTCCAAATATCACTTTGCGAATTCCACAAGAACAGTCTTATCGAACGGCCTCTTTACGAGAAATCTGTAACTCTGTGAGATGAATTAACAGAACACTAAACAGTTTCTCAGATAGCTACTTTCCAGATTTCATCTGAGGATAATTCCTTTTTCACCATAGCCCTCTAGGGGCTTCCAAATATCACTTTGCAAATTTTACAAAAACTGTGTTAGGGAAAAGCTTCTTGAGGGGAAAGCTGTAACTCTGTGAGATGATATCACAGAACCCAAAGAATTTTCTCACAAAGCTTCTTTCTCTTTGTTATCAGAAGATATTTCCTTTGGCACTATAGTCTTCAAAGGGATCCGAAATATCTGTTCTCAGATTCCACAGAAATAAAGCTAGCAAAGAGATCCACGAAATACAGATGTAACTCTGTCAGTGGAAGTCACACACCACAAAGCAATTTCTCAGAAAGCTTCTTTCCAGTTTTTCTCTGAGAATATTTTCTTATTCACCATAGCCCTCTATGGCCATCCAAATATGACTTTGCGAATACCACAAGAACAGGCTTAGCGAGCGGATACTTCAGGGGAAAGCTGTAACTCTGTGAGATGAATTCACAGACCACTAAGCATTTTCTCAGAAAGCTTCTTTCCAGATTTCATCTGAGGATATTTCGTTTTTCAACATAGCCCTCTAAGGGCTTACAAATATCACTTTGCCAATTCCACAAGAACTGTCTTAGCAAAAGGTTTCTTGAGGGGAAAGCTGTAACCCTGTGAGATGATTTCACAGAACACAAAGAAGTTTCTCAGAAAGCTTCTTTCTCTTTGTTATGGGAGGATATTTCCTTTGCCCGATAGTTTTCAAAGGGATACGAAATATCTGTTCTCAGATTCCACAGAAATAAGGCTAGCAAAGAGATCCATGAAACACCGATGTAACTCTGTGAGCGAAAGTCACACATCACAAAGCACTTTCTCAGAAAGCTTCTTTCCACTTTTTCTCTGAGAATATTTTCCTTTTCACCATAGCACTCTATGGGCTTCCAAATATCACTTTGCGAATTCCACAAGAAAAGGCTTAGCGAGCGGCTTCTTGAGGGGAAAACTGTAACTCTGTGAAATGAATTCACAGAACACTAAGCAGTTACTCAGAAAACTTCTTTCCAGATTTCATCTGAGGATATTTCCTTTTTCACCATAGCCCTCAATTTGCTTCCAAATATCAGTTTGCAAATTCCACAAGAACTGTCTTAGCGAAAGACTTCTTGACGGGAAAGGTGTAACTCTGTGAGATGATTTCACAGAACACAAAGAAGTTTCTCAGAAGGCGTCTTTCTCTTTGTTATCGGAGGATACTTCCTTTGGCCCTATAGTCCTCAAAGGGATCCGAAATATCTGTTCTCAGATTCCACAGAAATAAGGCTAGCAAAGAGATCCACGAAATACATATGTAAGTCTGTGAGTGGAAGTCACAAATCACAGAGCAGTTTTCTGAGAAACTGCTTTCACTTTTATGGAGGATATTTTCTTTTCACCATAGCCCACTCTATGGGCTTCCAAATATCACTCTCGAATTCCCTAGAAACAGAGGCCTTCGCCAGCGGCTTCTTGAGGGAATGCAACTCTGTGAGATGAATTCACAGAACACTAAGCAGTTTCTCAGAAAGTTCTTTCAGATTTCATCTGAGGATATTTCCTTTTCACCCATAGCCCTCTATGGGCTTTAGAAAATATCCGCGTTGCAAATTCCCACAGTAACTGTCTTTGGAAAAGGATTCTTGAGGATATGTAACTCTGTGAGATGATTTCACAGAACACAAAGAAGTTTTTCAGAAAGCTTCTTTCTCTTTCTATATCGGGAGGATATTTCCTTTATTTCATAGTCTTCAAAGGGATCGAAATATCTGTTCTCAGATTCCACAGAAATAAGGCTAGCAAAAGATCCTCTAATTACAGATGTAACTTTGGGAATTAGAGTCACACATCACAAAGCAGTTTCTCAGAAAGCTTCTTTCACTTTCTCTCAGGCGATATTTTCTTTTTAGCAGTAGCCTTCTGTGGGCTTCTAATATCGCTTTGTCAATTCCTGGAACTGTCTTAGCGAAAGGCTTCTTGAGAGGAAAGCTGTAACTCTGTGAGATGATTTCACAGAACAGAAAAGAAGTTTCTCAAGCTTCCTTCTCTTTGTTATCGGAGGATATTTCACACTGTGGCCCTATAGTGCTTCACAGGGATCAAGTATCTGTTCTCAGATTCCACAGAAATAAGGCTAGCAAAGAGATGCTGAAATACAGATATAGGTCTGTGAGTGAAGTCACACATCTCAAAGCAGTTTCTCAGATAGCTTCTTTCCAGTTTTCTCGGAGGATATTGTCTCTTTTTCACCACTTAGCCATCTGGGCTTCCAAATATCACTGCGAATTCCCACAGAACAGGCTTAGGGAGGCTTCTTGAGAGGAAGAGCTGGCAACCCTAATGAGATGAATTAACAGAACACTAAGCAGTTTCTCAGAAAGCTTCATTCCAGATTTCATCTAAGAATATTTCCTTTTCACCCGTAGCCCTCTATGGGCTTTCAAATATCCTTTGCAAATTCCACAGAACACAATGTGAAAGCTTCTTGAGGTCAGCTGTAACTCTGTTTGATGATTTCACACAACCTGAAAAGCTTCTCAAGCTTCTTTCTCTTTGTTATAGGAGGATATTTCCATTGGCCCTAAAAGTCTTCAAAGGGATCCGAAATAGCTCTTCTCAGATTCACAGAATTAAGGCTAGCAAAGAGATCCACAGAAATGCAGATGTAATAGTGGAAGTCACATCACAAAACAGTTTTCAGAAAGCTTCTTCTTTCCAGGTTTTCTCAGAGGATATTTTCTTTCACAATAGCCCTCTATGGGCTTCCAAAATATCACTTTGCGATATCCACAGAACAGGCTTAGTGGCGACTTCTTGGGGAATGCTGTAATTCTGTGAGATGAATTCACAGAACACTAAGCAGTTCTAAGAAAGCTTCTTTAGAGATTTCATGGGAGGATATTTCCTTTTTTCACCACTTAGCCCACTCTATGGGCTTCCAAATATCACTTGCAATTCCACAAGAACTGTGTTAGCGAAAGGCTTCTTGAAGCTGTAACTCTGTGAGATGATTTCAGAGAACACAAAGTTTCTCAAGCTTCTTTCTCTTAGTTATGGGAGGATATTTCCTTTGGCCCTATAGTCTTCAAAGGGATCCAGGAAATATCTGTTCTCAGATTCCACAGAAATAAGGCTAGCAAAGAGATCCACGAAATACAGATGCTTAACTCTGTGAGTGGAAGTCACACATCACAAAGTAGTTTCTCAGAGGCTTCTATCCAGTTTTTCTCTGAGGGATATTTTCTTTTCACCGTAGCCCTCTATGGCCTACCAAATATCACTTGCGAATTCCACAAGAACAGGTTTAGCGAGCGGCTTCTTGAGGGGAAAGCTGTAACTCTGAGATGAATTCACAGAACACTAAGCATTTCTCACAAAGCTTCCTTACAGATTTCATCTCATTTTATTTCCCTTTTTCACCATAGCCCTCTATAGGCTTCCAAATATCACTTGCAAATTCTACAAGAACTGTCTTAGCGAGCAGCTTCTTAAGGGGAAGCTGTAAATCTGTGAGATGATTTCACAGAACACAAAGAAGATTTCCAGAAACCTTCTCTCTCTTTGTTATCAGAGGATATTTCCTTTGGCCCTATAGTCTTCAAAGGGATCCGAAATATATGTTCTCAGATTCCACAGACATAAGGCTAGCAAGAGATCCACGAAATACAGATGAAACTCTGTGAGTGGAAGTCACACATCACAAAGCAGTTTCTCAAGCTTATTTCAGTTTTGTCTGAGGATATTTTCTTTCTCACCATAGCCCTCTACGGGTATCCAAATATCACTTTGCAAATTCCAGAGAACAGGCTTAGCGAGCAGCGGCACCACCCGGAGAGAAAAGCTGTAACTCTGTGAAATGGGTCACAGAACACTAGAAGTTTCTCAAGCTTCTTTCCAGATTTCATCTGATATTTCCTTTTCACCACAGCCCTCTATGGGCTTCCAAATATCACTTTGCAATTCCACAAGAACTGTCTTAGCGACAGGCTTCTTGAGGCGAAAACGCTAACTCTGTCAGATGATTTCACAGAATACAAAAGTTTCTCGAAACTTTTTTTCTCTTTGTTATCGGTGGATATTTCCTTTGGCCCTATGGTCTTCAAAGGGATCAGAAATATCTGGTCTCAGATTCCACAGAACTCAGGCTAGCAAAGAAATCCACAAAATTCAGAAGTAACTCTGTGAAATGGAGTGACACATCAAAAAGCAGTTTCTCAAGCTTCTTTCCAGTTTTCTCGTAGGATATTTTCTTTATAAATACATATCCCCTATGGGCTTCAAAATATCACTCTGAATTCCAGAAGAACAGGCTTAGTGGCGGCTTCTTGAGGGAAAGTTGTAACTCTTGGGGATGAATTCACAGAACACAAAGCAGTTCTCAGAAAGCTTCTTTCCAGATTTCATCTGAGCATATTTCCTTTTTCACCATTGCCATATATGGGCTGAGTATCACTTTGCCAATTACACCAGAACCGTGGTAGTGAAGGCTTCTTGAGGGAAAGCTGCAACTCTGCGAGATGATTTCACATAAAACAAAGAAGTTTCCTCAAAATCTTCTTTCTGTTTTGTTATCGGATATTTCCTTAGGCCGCGTTCATCAAAAGGGATCTGAAATATCTGTTCTGAGATTCCACAGAAATAAGGCTAGCAAATATATCCACGAAACTCCAGATATAACTCTGTGAGATGAATTAACAGGACACTAAGCAGTTTCTCAGAAAGCTTCTTTCCGGAATTTCATCTGAGAATACTTTCTTTCTCACATAGCCCTCTATGGGCTTCCAAATATCACTTTGCCAATTGCACAAATTGTCTTGGCAGGAAACTGCTTGAGGAAAGGTGTAACTCTGTGAGATGATTTCACAGAACACAAAGTTTCCTCCAAGCTTCTTTCTCTTTGTTGCTCGGAGGATATTTCCTTTGGCCCTATAGTCTTGAAAGGGATCGAAATATCTGTTCTCCGATTCCACACAAAAATAATGCTAGCAAAGAGATCTACGAAATACAGATGTAACTCTGTGAGATGAATTAACAGAACACAAGGAAGTTTCTAAGAATGCTTCTTTCTCTTCGTTATCGGAGGATGTTTCCTTCGGCCCTATAGTCTTCAAACGGATCCGAAATATCTGTTCTCAGATTCCACAGAAATAAGGGCAGCAAAGAGATCCACGAAATACAGATGTAACTCTGTGAGTGGAAGTCGCACATCACAAAGCAGTTTCTCAGAAAGCTTCTTTCCAGTTTTTCTCTGAGGATATTTTCTTTTTCACCATAGCCCTCTATGGATGTCCAAATATCACTATGCGAATTCCACAAGAACAGGCTTAGCGAGCGCCCTCTTGAGGGGAAAGCTGTAACTGTGTGAGATGAATTAACAGAACACTAAGCAGTTTCTCAGAAAGCTTCTTTCTAGATTTCATCTGACCATAACTCCTTTTTCACCATAGCCATCTATGGGCTACGAAATATCACTTTGCAAATTCCACAAGAAGTATAATAGCGCAAGGCTTCTTCAGTGGAAAGCTCTGACTCTGTGAGATGATATCACAGAACACAAAGAAGTTTCTCAGAAAGCTTCCTTATCTTTGTTATCGGAGGATATTTCCTTTGGCTCTATAGCCTTCAAAGGGATCCAAAATATATGTTCTCATATTCCACAAAAATAAGGCTAGCAGAGAGATCCACGAAATTCAGATGTAACTCTGTGAGTGGAAGTCACACATCACAAAGCAGTTTCTCAGAAAGCTTCTTTCCACTTTTTCAAAGAGGATATATTCTTTTTCACCAGAGCCCTCTATGGGCTTTCAAATATCACTTTGCGAATTCCACAAGAAAAGGCTTATCGAACGGCCTCTTTACGAGAAAGCTGTAACTCTGTGAGATGAATTAACAGAACACTAAGCAGTTTCTCAGATAGCTACTTTCCAGATTTCATCTGAGGATAATTCCTTTTTCACCATAGCCCTCTATGGGCTTCCAAATATCACTTTACAAATTCTACAAAAACTGTGTTAGGGAAAAGCTTCTTGAGGGGAAAGCTGTAACTCTGTGAGATGATATCACAGAACCCAAAGAATTTTCTCACAAAGCTTCTTTCTCTTTGTTATCAGAAGATATTTCCTTTGGCCCTATAGTCTTCAAGGGGATCCGAAATATCTGTTCTCAGATTCCACAGAAATAAAGCTAGCAAAGAGATCCACGAAATACAGATGTG
>NW_022162059.1:0-8307 GCF_008728515.1 Papio anubis | reverse complement strand
AAAAATGAAACTGAACAGAAGCCTTAACACTATTATTCAAATGTTATCTTTCCTGGAAACAATGAAAAATTTCAACCACCAGCTCTCAAAAGCACTTTCCAGCTGTTTTTTTCCTGCTTGGTTTTTAACCTCAGTTGTCACAAATATCTGACATTTTATAATAGCTATTTAATTCTAATACCAATTAATATTACTTTAAATATTTATATTGGGTTCTCTCTCCCATTACTGAGCTCTGAGTGGACTGATGTTTTATCTGTTCACTGCTTTAACCTCAGTGCCCTGAAGATAATCTGGCACAAGTTAGGCTATTAGACTCTCAATATTTAGTTGTATAATACTAGATAGATTTTTTTTTTTTTCCTAGAAGATCTCGCAACTATTAGTAATTGTACCTAATTGTCATCAGAGCAGACTTCCATACATAAGGGATACTTCTCAAGCAGAGCTAAAGATTAAAAGGCAGTGGGAAGGCCGGGCATGGTGGCACATGACTGTAATTCCAGCACTTTGGGAGGCCGAGATGGATCATTTGAGGTCAGGAGTTTGAGGCCAGGCTGGCCAACATGGTGAAACCCTGCCTGCAGTAAAACTCCAAAAAAAAAAAAAAAAAAGGCTGGGCTCAGTGACTCATGCCTGTAATCCCAGCACTTTTGGAGGCCATGGCAGGTGGATCACGAGGTCAGGAGTTTGAGACCAGTCTGGCCAGCATGGTGAAACCCTGTCTCTACTAAAAATACAAAAAAAAAAAAAAAGAAATAGCCAGGCATGGGGGCATGTGCCTGCAGTCCCAGCTACTTGGAAGGCTGAGGCAGGAGAATTGCTTGAACCCAGCAGGCAGAGGTTCCAGTGAGCCAAGATCGCACCACTGCATTCCAGCCTGGGCGAGAGAGGAAGACTCCATCTCAAAAAAACAAATGAACAAAAGAAGTAGCCAGGCGTGGTGGTGGGCACCTGTAGTCCCAACTACTCGGGAGAAGGAGGCAGGAGTATCGTTTGAACCTGCTAGGCAGAGGTTGCAGTGAGCCAGGATTGCACCACTGCATTCCAGCCTGGGCCAAAGAGCAAGATCTCTCCTGGCAATAAGAAAAAAATAAGGCAGTGGGAAATAGTAAGATTAGTAGTGCTTGTAATTCTAAGATTCAAATGGCTTTGCTGCTTGTTATGTAGCTAAAAGAGCAAATTCATGAATTTTGAAATATTTTAGTTATTATGTAGTTGAGTTCCAAAATGAACCCTATATTTTCATGCCCTAACTCTGTGAATCTGGACTGTAAGATATCGTGTTTCATAGTGTTTCAAATGTTATAAAAGGTACTAATAATTTGACTTTGATTTATGGGAAGGAGAGAGGTCTTCCAGATGGATGTAATCTAATTGCATGAGACTTTATGACAGAGAGCTTTTTTCTCTCTGGAGCAGAAGAGGAATCCAGAGAGAGTTAAGGATGGGAAGATGTAAAAGGTACAGCTGTTTTGATGTAAAAGGCACAAGAAAATATGAATCTTATGGGTCAGGATGCCTGTAAGACATATCTGGTCTAAACTCCATAAATGAGAAAGGGCAGATACATTTTTTTTAAATTTATTTATTATTATTATACTTTTGCTGTAGGTACATGTGCATAACGTGCAGGTTTGTTACATATGTATACTTGTGCCATGTTGCTATGCTGCACCCATCACCTCGGCCATTTACATCAGGTATAACTCCCAGTGCAACTCTCCCCTCCTGCACTGATAGGCCCCCGTGTGATGTTCCCTCCTGAGTCCAAGTGATCTCATTGTTCAGTTCCCACCTATGAGTGAGAACATGCGTGTTTGGTTTTCTGTTCTGTGATAGTTTGGTTAAGAATGATGGTTTCCCAGCTGCATCCATGTCCCTACAAAGACACACAAACTCATCCTTTTTTATGGCTGCATAGTATTCCATGGTGTATATGTGCCACATTTTAATCCAATCTGTCACTGATGGACATTTGGGTTGATTCCAAGTCTTTGCTATTAGAATAGTGCCGCGAATAAACATAATGTGCATGTGTCTTTATAGCAGCATAATTTATAATCCTTTGGGTATACTACCAGTAATGGGATGGCTGGGTCATATGGTACATCTAGTTCTAGATCCTTGAGAATCAGCTTACACGCTTTCCATATAATGGTTGAACTAGTTTACAATCCCACCAACAGTGTAAAAGTGTTCCTATTTCTCCACATCCTCTCCAGCACCTGTTGTTTCTGACTTTTGAATGATTGCCATTCTTAACTGGTGTGAGATGGTATCTCATTGTGGTTTTGATTTGCATTTCTCTGATGGCCAGTGATGATGAGCATTTTTTCATGTGTCTGTTGGCTGTAAGGAATGTCTTCTTTGAGAAACTCTTGTTCATATCCTTTGCCCACTTTTTGATGGGGTTGTTTGTTTTTTTCTTGGTAAATTTGTTTGAGTTCTTTTGTAGGTTCTGGATATTAGCCTCCTTTGTCAGATGAGTAGATTGCAAAAATTTTTTCTCCCATTCTGTAGGTTGCCTGTTCACTTGGATGGTAGTTTCTTTGCTGTGCAGAAGCTCTTTAGTTTAATTAGATCCCATTTGTCAATTTTGGCTTTTGCTGCTGCTGCTTTTGGTGTTTTAGACATGAAGTCTGCCCATGCCTATGTCCTGAATGGTACTACCTAGGTTTTCCTCTAGGATTTTTATGGTATTAGGTCTAACATTTAAGTCTCTAATCCATCTTGAATTAATTTTCGTGATAAGGAGTAAGGAAAGGATCCAGTTTCAGCTTTACCTATGGCTAGCCAATTTTCCCAGCACCATTTATTAAATAGGGAATCCTTTCCCATTTCTTTGTTTCTATCAGGTTGCCAAAAGATCAGATGGCTGTAGATGTGTGGTATTATTTCTGAGGACTCTGTTCTGTTCCATTGGTCTATATCTCTGTTTTGGTACCAGTACCATGCTGTTTTGGCTACTGTAGCCTTGTAGTATAGTTTGGAAGTCAGGTACGCGGATGCCTCCAGCTTTGTTCTTTGACTTAGATTGTCTTGAGATATGGCTCTTTTTGGTTCCATATGAACTTTAAAGCAGTTTTTTTCCAATTCTGTGAAGAAAGTAATTGGTAGCTTGATGGGGATGGCATTGAATCTATAAATTACCTTGGGCAGTATGGCCATTTTCACGATATTAATTCTTCCTATCCATGAGCATGGTATGTTCTTCCATTGTTTGTGTCCTCTTTATTTCACTGAGCAGTGGTTTGTAGTTCCCTTGAAGAGGTCCTTACATCCCTTTGTAAGTTGGATTCCTAGATATTTTATTCTCTTTGAAGTAATTCAGAATGAAGTTCATTCTGATTTGGCTCTTCTGTTTGTCCTGCTACTGGTGTATGCAAGAATGCTTGTGATTTTTTACTAATTTTGTATCCTGAGACTTTAAGGAAGTTGCTTATCAGCCATGAGATTTTGGGCTGAGACAATGGGGTTTTCTAAATATACAATCATGTCATCGGCAGATACATTTTTACTCACCTTTTTAAAGGCATCAAAGTCTTTTGAAAACTACGAAGAAGAAAACTAAAAACCATAAATCCGTGGAGCTGAGAAGCCTTAATGCTGAGGCATGTTCAGCCATGTTTTCGGTAGTGGAAGCATTTACAAATTATGGACAAACACAAAGAATCTGGATGGAAAATTGAAAAGCAAAATCAGAAAAGGTATTTAATGGTTCAGCAGGGCTAATAATCTATAAATTTAGGGGGATACAAATAATAGCTTGTTGCATCAGATAAAGTGAAAGACACAGATTCAAAAGCAAAATACAGCTCGGTGAATTTTGGGTCTTGTGATACTTATTGCTATGGTACACATATTATTTCTTTGCCCTCATCAAAACTTATGTTGCAATTGGATCACTAATGTGGTATGCTGAGAGGTGGGGCCCAGTGGGAGTTATTTGGGTCAAGGCAGCAGGTCTATCATGAATGACTTGGTGCTATTCTCACAGTAATTAGTGAGTTTTTAACCTCAAAAAATTTGAGTAGATTTCGCAGGAGTAGAAATAGATTAGTTTTCTTGAGAATAGTTTGTTATGAAGCCAGAATGCCCCTTAAGTTTTCCTCTTTCCATGTGTCCAGATCTCCTTTGACATTCTCGACCATGTTGTTAGAAAAGGAGAAAGTCCTGCTAGCCAGAGACACGCTCTCTTTGAACCTTCCAAATAGCCTGCAGAACTAGCTGAAAGTAGATTTTTCCCGAGAGTGCCATTTTATATTAATAGCAACATGAAGACTACAGTGTAGTAACAAGTATTTACAATGTAGTAGCTATGAAAATAAATTGAAAATTAAAACAATGTACTAATCACAAGTTAATCACATAAAAAATGAAATAATTAAAAAAACTTGTTAAACAAAAGAAAGACAATGCTAAAAATATGTAATGATCTTTAAAAAAATTAGAAAAGGCATGAAAAAATTCTACAGAGATTCTCGACAGTATTCTAAGACAGTATTTCTGTGATGGTATAAATTGTCAACTTGATTAGATTGAAGGAGGCCAAGTATTGTTTCTGGGTGTATCTGGGTGTTTCCAGAAGAGATTAATATTTGAATCAGTGGACTGGGAGAGAAAGACCCACCCTCAGGGAGACCCACTTACAGTGTGAGTGGGCACCATCTCATTGGCTGCCAACATGGCTAGAAAAAGCAAGCAGTAGAATTTGGAAGGAGTTGACTTGCTGAGCCTTCTGGCCTTTATCTTTCTCCCATCCTGGATACTTCCTGCCCTCGAACATCAGATTCCAAGTTCCTCAGCTTTTGGACTCTTGGACTTACACCAGTGGTTTGCCAGGGCTCTCAGGCCTTTGGCCACAGACTGAAGGCTGCATTGTCGACTTCCCTACTTTTGAAGTTTTGGGAATCTGATTGGCTTCCTTGCTCCTCAGCTTGCAGGCAGGCTATTTTGGGACTTCATCTTATGATCGTGTGAGTCGGTACTCCTTGATAAACCCCCTTTCATATAAGCATCTGCCTATTAGTTCTGTCCCATCAGAGAAGCCAGACTAATACAATTTCTGTATATGTAAGAAATATTAAAAATTTGACAAAATTCTGTAAGAACAATGTGAATCTAGCAGTTATGCAGAATTAAAGGTAAATATACAAAAATTAATTGTATTTATATATTGCTATGGCCAGAATATTTGTGTTCCCCTAAAATTCATATGTTGAAATTCTAACTGGGACAATGCTTAGTAAAGACAATGGAGTTGGATAGCAGTCAAGATCCCAGAACTGTAGGGCAACCAACATGCAAAGACTGTTGTAGGAAAGCCACAGGCACAAGATTTTAACCCATGAGAGCTCTTGGGTAGACTGAGCCCAGCAAAGCCATAGGAGTGGAGCTGCCTGAGGTCTTGGGGGTCCAACCCTAACCTCAGTGTGCCCAGAAGATAAAACATGGAGTCAATAAAAAAATTTTCTGGGGCTTTCAGATTTAATGGTGTTTTCGCTCTGAGTTTTAGGTCTACTTGGGACCAATTACATCTCTTTTCCTATATATTTCCTCCTTTTGGAAGTGGAATAAGTATCTTATGCCTGCCCCACCACTATATTTTAGAAGTAGACAACTTGTTTTATTTCACAGGCTCACAATTGGAGAGAATTTACCTCAGGATGAATCATACCATGGGTCTCACCTGTATTTTATTTATAGAGGACTTTAAACTTTGAACTTTTGAGTTGGTGCTGAAACAACTTAAGATTTTTGGACTGTTGGGATGGAATTAATATATTTTGTATATAATAATGACATGAATTTTGGGGTCAGAGGTGGTATGCTAAAGTTTAAATTTGTTCTTTAAATAGCGTATATTGGATACTTAATCCCCTTTTCAATACTATTGGGAGCTGAAGTCTAATGGAAGATGTTTAAGTCATGGAGGCTCCACCTTTATTAACACATTAATGAAAAGTGGAAAGGTTCTTGATCCTGTGAGTTTCATCTCTTGCTCTCTCTAGAGCTCTCTTGACTTCCATCTTCCAACGTGAGATGATGTGGCACAAAGGCCCTTGCCAGATGTGGGCTCCTCAATCTTGATCTTTCTTTGTCCATGAAACTATAAGAAATAAATCTATAATTTTGTTAAATTACTAAATATTAGATATTCTGTTATAGCAACATAAAAAGAACTACTATTACTGAGTTTAAACAATTCAACATTTCTGTGACAAAATAAAGAACATGGACCCTTCCTTTACTATATATATTCAAAATTATCTGACATGTATGAAAAAACTAAAATTTAGAACTTTCACAAGATAACATGAAATAAAATAATTACAATATTCTTTAGAAAATTATCTGAGGACACAAAAGTCAATAACCAAAAATGAAAAAGCACGAAAATGAACTTCATCAAAATTAAATGTTTTTAATCTTCAAAAGGTATCATTAGAAAATAAAAAAGATAGTCTCAGAATGTGAGAAAACTATTGAACCCATTTCCAGATTTCCAGACAAATAATGTGTATTCAGTGTACCTAAAATGTTTTTTTTTAACTCAATAATAAAAACATAAACAGAAATCTTCTGAAAATGTCACCAAGATGATGGGGTAGGAGATACCAGCATTGATCTTCTTATAAAACAAAATTATAAATAGCAATCTACAAATCAAAATACACATGGAAGAGTTCATAGGTACAGTTAATAATCTGAACCAACCCTTTACAAGAAAATAAAAAAAAAATAACTAAGGATATCCATTCAGAAAATAATTCATGGTGAGACGGACATACCTGAGATACCTACAGATGGCTAGAAACATAAGAGAAAACTGAAGGCTATCAGTGTGAGCCATGCAGTGAGACCCACCATAGTTTCCAGTGGCTGCTCCACAGAGGAAACTGATACCTTTTGTCACTGAGGTCACCAAAGCCATTTCTGCTGGGAAACCTCAGGAAGGGAGATATGGCTACTCACTCACTACTCTCTCAACAAAAACAGCTGCTATTGTGTGAAGCCACGACTTCTACAAACTGCACACATTTCCTGACTCCCAAACTGTGCCTGATCCACAAGGGCACATATTCCAGACTCCAGCTTTGTGGTTGCCCTGTAGTCACTCTACCCTCAGACACCAAGGCCACCACCATAGTGGGTTAGTGTATACCCCAGAACCCAGAACTAATTTTCGTTCATGAATACCTGTGTTTTTAAAAACTGTAGCTTACCTACCAATGAAGGGTAGCCTATGCCCCAGATTAAGGAGGTGCTATACCTCTGCACATGCCTATGCTCTTGAACCTGGCTCTCTGGCTACTTACAAGCATCAACACCTTTTACCCAATTACCAATGAAATAGTGGGGGTGAATGCCTCTGCTGTAGTATTTCCAAGTGTGTCCAAACTTCAAGCTTTAGCTTCATGATCACTGCCAGAGCACCACTCATTAGACATTGGTGCTGCCACTAGTATGAGTGAGCCTGAAAGCCATATCTAGTGCCAAGAGGGATCCTCTTGGTCACAAATTACCTGATAGGAAAAAAAAAAAAAAAGATTCAGGAGGACCAATGTGGCTTTTGCCACTGAGGAACCCAGTAGGCTTTGCACCTGATGTGGACACCCAAATGGTTGGCTACTGAGGAATCTCACAATCTTTAGTAACTGAAGATTGACAGAGCTGCACAGAGACTACACTACTGAACCCTCACTGAAGCCAAAACTGCTGCACTTCACCCAGCCGTCACCCTTACAAAGACAAAGGCCTTTTTCCCCACCAAGACCGACCTGCAGTGCTTAGAAAAAATAACCTCACCAAATGCACAGATATCAAAATAAGACTACAAGAAACATGAAAAAAAAGTATCACTAGCAAAGGATACAATAATTCCCCAGTCACTGATCATAAAGAAATGGAGATCTATAAACTGCCTAACAAAGAACTCAAAATAATTGAAGGAAGCTCAGTGAATTTTGAGGAAATACAGATAAACAATTTCAATAAATCAGGAAAACAAGAAATGAACAAAATAAATAGTTTACAGAAATTGAAATTATTAAAAAGTTGGAAACTGCAGAATAGAATAAATGAAATTAAAAATTCAATAAAGAGCATAAAGAACAGAATTGATCAAGCAGATGAAAGAATCTGTTACTCAAGGATAGCTTATTGAAAAAGGTACAGTCAGATGATAATAAAAGAATGAAAAGCAATGAAAAAAATCCTGTAAGATTTATAGAACATTATCAAGAGAGCTAACATTCATCTAATAGGATTTAGAAAGGAGAAGAGAAGAAAATGACAAAAAAA
>NW_022162058.1:0-8317 GCF_008728515.1 Papio anubis | reverse complement strand
TTTCCCAGCTTCAAGACTCAAATACAGCTAATCTCTTTATCCCTTCTTTCCAGTTCTAGCAAATTTCCAGAAATAAAACATATCACATCCAAAGAGTGGTACTGGAACCAGGTGATGTCATGGGCTGCAACCTGAGGGTGCTTGGCTCCTTCATGGTGCCTGACAAATTCAATCCAGAAGACTGCCCAACCTTTACTGGTTGATCATCACAAATTCTTGATAACTTCATAGTGTTCTCTTTATATCTGAAGGATAAACATAGAGATATCAAAATTGAAAGTAAGTTTATTTTCTTGAGCATATCAAGTCCATGTAAGGTTTTTATTTTTATTTTATTTATTTATTTATTTATTGAAACAGAGTCTCACTCTGTTGCCCAGGCTGCAGTGCAGAGGTGCAGGCTCGGCTCACTGCAACCTCCACCTCTCATGGTGTCAAGAGGTTTTCCTGCCTCAGTCTCCCAAGTAGCTGGGATTACAGGCTCACGCCACAATGCTTGGCTACTTTTTGGATTTTTAGTAGAGAGAGACAGGGATTTTCCATATTGGCCAGGCTGGTCTCGAACTCCTGACCTCAGGTGATCCACCCGCCTCAGCCTCCCAAAATGCTGGGATTACAGGCATGAGCCACTGTGCCCGGCACATGAAAGGTTTTTAAAGTGCCAAATGATTCAAAGTAAATTACGTTTAATTGACATAAAATTTTTACAATTTAGTTTGAGTCATCATAGAAACTTTGGCTTTTACATTGGAATTTTATCACTGACAAATTTTATAAAGTAAAACAGAAAGTCAGGAAAATTAATTTCTTACAGACAAAACAAATATAAGTCATTTTATTATTATTTTTTGGTTTGTTAATTTTTAGTTTTTGTGGGTATTTACCAGGTGTATATATTTATGGATTGCATGAGACGTTTTGATACAGGCTGCAATGTGAAATAATCACATCATGGAGAATAAGGTATCCTTCCCTTAAACATTTATCCTTTGTGTTGTGGACAATCCAATTATACTCTTTTAATTTTCAAACAGGCATATGAGAACGTGGGCAACGTCATGAGCAATTTTAAGTGCTTTAGGAAAGATAGTGAAAAATAGAATTTGAGAATTATCATGTTTAAGTTCCAAAAAGGAATTGTGTCACACTGAGTGAAATGCCTCATAGCCAGTCACTCTGCTTCTATCCTACCTTTTGTCTCCTACAGTTTCCTACACAGTAGCCAAAATGATATTTTTGAAATAAAAGTCAGATTTACCACTCCACTAGTTAAGATTTTTGCCTGACTTCTCATCATATTTAAGAATAAAATCCAACTCTCTTATTTGGCCTACAGGACACTACAATGTCAAACACTGGCAAGTTCTTCTCCTAACACTTTTTTCATACACACTAGGTCTTCTAGAGACATTGGCCTTCTATTTTTCTTTAGGGTGCCAAAAGTGTTCTCACCAGAGCATCTTTACACATTTTGCCCCCTCTCTCATACTCCTGGAACATTCTTTCTTACAACAACCCAAGGCATGCCTCTATCTCTTTTTGAGGCTTCCCTCTAAGTGTTACCTCTAAGAGAGGCTTTTCCTGGCCACACTATGATGGAACCTCTAGGATTTTCTCTATTGTTTTATGCTTATTTTGATATTTGAGTCCCATAATTTTAAGTACATTATATATCCTATAAAATAAACCTTCAAATATTAAAGCCAAAAGATAAATATATATACACTAAGTGAATAGGTGAAAAGTGTAAGATCATCTTGAACATTATCTTGAAGATACCAATTTACCTACTCTTCAGATCATGGTGTAGGATGTCACAACCTGCCTAGAGTAACTCTCTTGTCCTGAACCATTTAGTCACTACTTTTGTCCTCCAATTAAATAGTAGCCTGACTTCCAATATTGTACATTAGTTTTCTTTGTTTATGTAATTGAATTATATAACATATATTCATTAGAGTCTATTTTTTAAAACTTTTGTGTAGCAGTTGTTGGTTAATACCATTCCTGTGTAGTATTTCATTGATGGCTAAACCACAGATTATGTCATCATTTTATGAGTAATAGACATTTGGGCTACTAACAATTTTTGGAAAATATTAATAATTCTGTCATAAACATTCTGGTTTATGAAATGCACGAGTTCTTTGCCCCCCCCCCCCCCCCCCCCCCACAATATGTGTGACAGCTGTGTGGCTCATCTGTTCAGTCACCATGCACGTTCAAGCCCCTTACGGGAGAGGGAGCATGCAGACAGGCAAGTGCAGGAGCCTGGGTGATCACCCCTGGGCTCTGGTGCCACAGCAGCATACAGGGGTGGGTGTCTGCAACTCCTGAAGCCCAAGTGGGTATGTGTTGGTGTACTCTTTTAGCCTTACCATAGACTGATGGCTTAAGTGTTAACCAGTTCAGCGTCCTGTTAGTACTCAACTCCTTGTCCAGCATCTGGGAAGAATCAGGTCGCATATGGACTTGGAGGACAAATGCAGGTGTTTTACTGAGTGGTGGAGGTGGCTCTCAGTGGGATGAATAGGGAGCCAGAATGGTGATGGAGTGGGAAGATGATCTTCCTCTGGAGTTTGGTCATCCAGCATCCAATCTCCTCTCCTCTCCAACCGTCTTCAGCTGAACTACTCTCGATATTCAGAAATTCCTTCTCTTCTCTCTGATGCACCATTCTGCCATTCTTCTGCTCTTCTGTTCATGCTGGGGTGTTGGGGTTTGTTTGGGTACAGAATAGGGGTGTATGGTGGGCAAACAGCAACTTTGGGCCTCAAAAACAGAATGTCTATTCTCATTTAGGGTAAGAGTTTTCAGGCTTGAGGGTGGGACATTTGCAGGGAAACCAACTACTTCTGCTCAGTATTTTCCTGTTTCCTGTCCATGTCATATTCAGCACTAAGTTTCCATATGTATACATATCTGTTGGGTATATAATTGAAAGTAGAATTGCTGAGAGAAAAGTGCATGGATAATTACAATTCACTTCCTGACTTTTTTTTTTTTTGAATTTTTAATTTTTAAAGTTTTATTTATTTATTAAATTTATTTTTGGAAACAGTTTTGCTCTTGTTGCCCAGGCAGGAGTGCAATGGCACAATCTTGGCTCACTGCATCCTCCAACTCCTGGGTTCAAGCAATGGCTTATGCCTGTAATCCCAGTACTTTGGGTGACCAAGGTGGGTGGATCATCTGAGGTCAAGAGTTTGAAACCAGCCTGACCAACATGGTGAAATCCTGTTTGTACTAAAAATACAAAATTGGCCAGGCATGGTGGTGCATGCTTGTAATCCCAGTTACTGGGGAGGCTGAGACACGACTTTAAATGTTTTTGAAGTGTGTTTTCTTAATTTCCAAAATTAAAGATATTTTAGTTATATTTTTTAAAAATCTCCCTTTCTTCCATTAAGATTGGATCAGATATTGTTGATGATATTGAATCTTTTCAAATTTACTGAGTCTTGATTTCTGGCCCACCACATGTCACTTCAAATAATTATTAACAATTCAATATGCTCTAAGAAAATGTGTCTTCCAGTTGGTATATATAATACATACATGTGCATATATTTTTATATATATATGCATGCATGTGTGTGTATGTATCATGTTACATTATAAGGTTCCATTTCTGTCATTTTTCATTATTTGCTCCTCTTTTTAAAGTCTGTTAGATTTAATGGAAGTGTCTGTATATTTGCATTTAAATAAACCACCTTATTTTATATTTCTTTTGTATTGGTCCAACCTGCTTTATGGTACATTCTGTTATAAAAGCATACCTGTAGGTGATAACTTTCTTACATAAAAACATTATTGATAGTAGTTATAAATGCTGAATTGATGGTAGCTGGATTGGGTAGACATTTTGCACGCCATATCCTTTGGAGTATAAATAAATCAATTATTAAAATTTTAATTTATTAAAATTAAATTTTTTGTACTTCAAAAGCCATTATTAAAAAAATAAAAAGCACACCAAGAATGAAACAAAATATTTGAAAATTATATATCTAAGATTCTATTCATGATATATAAATAGTTCTTAAAAGTCAATAATGGGACAAGTAGCAAAGTTTAAAAATGTTTCAAGGATTGGAATAGACAATTTTCCAAAGAAGATATATGGTCCGTAAGCACATATAACAATGCTCCACATTTTTAGTTGTAATGAAAATTCAATTGAAAATCACGAGAGATCATTTCACACCCACTAAGAAGGCTATAACAAAAAGATAATAACACATGTTGGCCACAGTGTGGAGGAATTGGAACCCTCTTGCTTTGTTGGAGGCAATGACAAATATAACAAGTACTTTGGAAAACAGTTTAATAATTCTTCATAAACATACAGTTTAGACATGAGCCAGCAATTCCATTTATAGTATCAATTCCAAAGAAAAACATGTTTATGCAAAAACATGTGTAGTAATGTTCCTAGAAGCCACAATTGGAAACAATCAAAAGGCCAATGAAGTGATAAGTGTACAAAGAAAATATGGCATATCCATACTATAAAATATTATACTGCTGTAAGAAGAAATGAAAATACACACTACAACATGAATGAATCTAAAAACCATTAAAAAAAAATTATGCTCAGTGAAAGAAGTCACTTATACAGCACCCTAAACTGTATGATTCCAGATGGATTCATGACTCGCAAGCATTCTAAATATATTGGGATTTTACACCTTAAATAGGTGGGTTTTAAGTCATGGAAATCACATGTAATTATTAAACCTGTTACAATAATGGAAACAATAAAAAAGAATTTTTCATCAAGAAAGTAGTTATGCTTTTAGAGATTTTAGATATTTAGTTAAAATATTTCATCATATTCCTTTATGTTTATCCTTCCTTTCTACTGTGAATTGATTATATGATGTTTTAAAAAAACTGTCTTTTTAGGAAAAGAAGAAGTCAAATTGTCCCTGTTTGCAGATGACATGATTGTATATTTAGAAAACCCCATCATCTCAGCCCAAAATCTCCTTTAGCTGATAAGCAACTTCAGCAAAGTCTCAGGATACAAAATCAATGTGCAAAACTCACAAGCATTCTTATACACCAGTAATAGACAAACAGAGAGCCAAATCATGAATGAACGCCCATTCACAATAGCTTCAAAGAGAATAAAATACCTAGGAATCCAACTTACAAGGGATGTACCTCTTCAAGGAGAACTACAAACCACTGCTCAGTGAAATAAAAGAAGACACAAACAAATGGAAGAACATACCATGCTCATGGATAGGAAGAATAAATATTGTGAAAATGGCCATAGAGCCCAAGGTAATTTAGAGATTCAATGCCATCCCTATTAAGCTACCAGTGATTTTCTTCACAGAATTGGAAAAAGCTGCTTTACAGTTCATATGGAACCAAAAAAGACCCTACATTGCCAAGACAATCCTAAGCCAAAAGAACAAAGTTGGAGGCATCATGCTACCTGACTTAAAACTATACTACAAGGCTATGGTAACCAAAAGAACATGGTACTGGTACCAAAACAGAGATATAGACCAATGGAACAGACCAGAGTCCTCAGAAATAATATCACACATCTACAGCCATCTGATCTTTGTCAAACCTGACAAAAACAAGAAATGAGGACAGGATTCCCTATTTAATAAATGGTGCTGGGAAAATTGGCTACCCATAAGTAGAAAGCTGAAATTGGATCCTTTCCTTACTCCTTATAGGAAAATTAATTCAAGATGGATTAGAGACTTAAATGTTAGACCTAAATCCATAAAAACCCTAGAAGAAAACCTAGGCAATACCATTCATGAAATCGGCATGGGCAAGGACTTCATGTCTAAAACAACAAAAGGAATGGCAACAAAAGCCAAAATTGACAAATGGAATCTGATTAAACTAAATAACTTCTGCACAGCAAAAGAAACTACCATCAGAATGAACAGACAACCTACAGAATGGGAGAAAAGTTTTGCAATCTTCTCATCTGACAAAGGGCTAATATCCAGAACCTACAAAGAACTCAAACAAATTTACAAGAAAAAAACAACCCCATCAAAAAGTGGGCAAAGGATATGAACAGACATTTCTCAGAAGACATTCATACAGCCAACAGACGCCACATGAAGAAGGCTCATCATCACTCCCCGTCAGAGAAATGCAAAATAGAAACCACAATGAGATACCATCTCACACCAGTTAGAATGGCAATCATTAAAATATCAGAGAAAACCTCAGATGCTGGAAGGATGTGGAGAAATAGGAACACTTTTTCACTGTTGATGGGACTGTAAAAACTAGTTCAACCATTGTGGGAAAACAGTGTGGCATTCTCAAAAGTCTAGAACTAGAAATACCATTTATTAACCATCCCATTGCAGGTGTTTACCCAAAGGATTATAAATCATGCTGCTATAATGACACATGCACACGTATGTTTATTATAATACATTTTTCAACAACC
This sequence comes from Papio anubis, assembly GCF_008728515.1. Taxonomy (NCBI): domain Eukaryota; kingdom Metazoa; phylum Chordata; class Mammalia; order Primates; family Cercopithecidae; genus Papio; species Papio anubis. The sequence goes on along the minus strand of NW_022162058.1, from coordinate 1,872 downwards.
TTATTTCATGATTAATGCCAATGCTCAATGGGCTCTTACTAATATATTCAGTATTTGTACTCCAGAGTCATGCAGAAGGTCAATCTGGGGTATCCACTTGTACATCTGAGTACTGAGTCTAAGGCAGTTATTCTCATCAAATCTCCACCCAGAACCTGTTACAGTAAAAATATCTTATTCCATCAGTAAATTCCAAAGTCATAGAATGTTAGAACACTAAAGATATTAAGAATGAGATCAGGGATGTTGGGTAATAAAATTACTCAAAAGACTGATGAAAATATAGAATACCCAACACTTCATTTTTCTTCTATAATTAGTTAAGTGTGTAAAGAAATCAGGATTTTCAAATAATAACAGAAAAATGAGATTATAGATGAAAAGTTCAAAGTATTTGAAAATTGTTGGGCTTTTGAAGACCCGCGTGTGGCCAACCATCATGAAAAAGCAACATCACTGCTCAGCGGGCTTATAAATCAAAATCTGTAGATACTACTTGCACCAGTCATAGCGGCTATTATAAACTCAAAGGTAGTACATGCTAGTGAGATTGTGTAGAAAAAGAATGTATACTCTGTTAGTGGGAGTGCTGTAGAAGTTGGTTCAACCATTGTGGAAGACAGTGTGGCACTTCCTCAGAAACCTAGAGGCTAAAATACAATTCAACTCACCCTATCTCGTGAGTGGGTATATCATAAGGATGAAGAATGATTCTCTTATGAAGGCACATACACATGTTTATTAATAGCAGTAGTATTCACAATAGTAAAGATATGGAATCAATCTTAATGCCCATCAATGATTGACTGAATAAAGGAAATGGAATGGTGTACATATACACCATGGAATATTATGCAGTCATAAAAAAAACCCCAGGATTTTATATTTTACAGGTATATAGATGGAGTTGGAGGCCGTTATCCTTAGGAAATTAGCATAGAAACAGAAATCCAAATATCACATGTTCTCACTATTAAGTGGAAGCTAAAAGATGAGAACGCATGGAAACATAGCAGGGAACAACATACACTGGGGTGTATTGGTGGGTGGAAGGCAGGAGGAGAGAGAAGATCGGGTAAAATAACTAATAGGTTCTGGTCATAATGCCTGGATGATTAAACAATCTGTAAAACAAACCCCTATGGCACAGATTTATCTATGTAAGAAACCTGCTCCTGTAGGCCTGAATTTAAAATGAAAGTTAAAAAATAAAATAAATTTAATTTTAAACAAATAAAAATTCTAAAAAAATTATATGCATGAAAAAAATTAAAATAGTCATTATAATTCTAGTGAGAATAAGTAGTAACAATTTAGTAATGACCTATGTTATGTTTATTTTGTTTTATGTATTTCATACTAGTTTTCATCATCCACATTGAATATTAATTTATTCATTTTTTAAGTAACATAGGAAGTATTTCATGTAATTCTGCTTGTCTATAAGTTATTATATTAGAGTTTTGTGTCCTTTGACAAAAAAGCTAGTTGATAAAATAAGCTAATTGTAAGAAATAAATTAATGCTACAAAGGGAGTATATATAACTTCTTTCAAATTACAAATTATCAAACACTACTTCGAGGAGAAATTTCAAGGGACAATTTCTGAGACAAATTCAGAGTATTATCAGTATTGCTAATTTTGGTTGCTGTTTCAGCATTGAAATGAGGAACCTTTTGGTATCATAAATAAAGACAGAGCTGTTTAATAAATTCAAAATTGTGTTTTTCTGAATTTGATTAACTGATTGTTAACACTTAGAAAATGTGTTACAAAGTGTTGACAACAGGGATTAATATGTTCTACTATAGCTAAGACATTTTTATGTCTAAGTTACTAATTGTGGAACTCCCAAGCAATCCTCATAAAC
>NW_022162057.1:0-8328 GCF_008728515.1 Papio anubis | reverse complement strand
TGGCACTTTGGTTTTGGTTTCGACTTGGTTTGAATTGCTTGACAGGATTGGTCTTGGCAACTTGCCTACTCCATTTGAGTGGAAGCATGGCCTGATCACCCACGGTGTGTGTTAGGCAGGGATCTAGACCCAACATGGCGGCGCCACCCAGTGTGGCAGGCCCTTTGTTCGAGACTTCCCTTCCTCTTTGAACACACCCGCAGACTTGCATATGTCAGAAGTTCCGGCTGGGCAACCACACTCCCCCATGACCTGCAGCTCACCTGCATTCCACAAGTTCGTAAACAGCAGTTTCGGTTAACAGTTTCCAAAGACCCCTTCCTCATGACACTTACTCAACTCCTGCCCTAGTAGTTTCAAGACCCCCAGGCCCTGTTTTCACAACCAGCTTCCCTGCCTCTCAGGCTATAAAAAGCCCCTATCCTACTCCCTCAGCGTGACTTCCTCGGCCCGCACCTTTGGACCGAGGAACCTCACCCACGAGTCCTAATAAAGACTATTTTTAGTGCCATTTGCTTAGTGTCTTCATTCCCGGTTTGGCTCCAGCCTCAGTTTACCTTTATATTTGGTGCCGAAACCCGGGAGGAGACCCCCTCCCTGGACCCCTGCCGGGTCGGGCAGGCTCTCCTCTCCCCAAGCCAGGACCTCCTTTCCGAGCCGGGAGCTGTTTCACCAAATCCAAGACTCAATTCAATCACTGCTGGATAAGTTTTCCCCCATCCTGTAGGCCTCCTCTGGGAAGTCCCTGTCCGAAACACGTGGCCACGTCAGGGGCTCCCTCCGGTCAACTGTGACCTTGGCACTGGGGACTAGGAGATGTCCAACCTCCCTGGAAGCCGCCATACCCCGCACTCCACGTGGCAGTAGGAGGACGCTCCCATTGCCTCCGGACTGCCTGCCTTAGGACCATGGGAAATACCCCATCCAAACCAAACAGAAAATCCCCTCTGAGGTGCCTCTTGGCTAATTTCCAGACTTTAAGTCTCAGCCAAGACCTAAAACAAAAGTGGCTCATTTTCTTCTGCACAGTAGCCTGGCCACAGTATAAATTGGATAATCAGTCTCAGTGGCCTGCAGAAGGCACTCTAGACTTTAACATTCTCACAGATCTGACCAACTTCTGCAAGAGACTAGGCAAATGGTACGAGATACCCTATGTTCAAGCCTTTTGGGACTTGCGTTCTTGCCCAGATCTCTGCGCCCAATGCTCGTTAGCTCAGGTTCTACTCGCAAAGTCTCTTCCCTCGAGCAAGGAGAGGGATGATTCCTCCTCTTTTTCTGAGCCTCCTGACACCCTATCCCGGCCACCCCTCCTGTCTCCTGCCCAACCTCCTCCTTACCCTGACCCACCATTATCCCTGTCCTTGTCAATGCCTCCCCTCCCTCCCACCCCTCATGTGCCCTTACCAAACCCGACAGATTCTGTCTCTCCTACCTCCACCTCCTCCCCTTCCTCACCTGTCTCAGCCCATACTCGGTCCAGGACCGACCTCCTGTGTCCCTTGCGAGAGGTGGCAGGCGCCGAAGGAGTAGTCTGGGTCCATGTGCTGTTTTCATTGGCAGATTTGTCTAAGGTTGAGGAGCATGCAGGCTCCTTTTTGGTCAATCCTACTCGTTATATCAAAGAGTTCAGGTATCTATGGCAGGCATATGATCTCACCTGGCATGACCTCCATGTTGTTATGACCTCAACACTGTCCCCTGAGGAACGGGAGTGTATCGTAGCGGCAGCCAGGCAGCACACTGACCAGGTTCATTTAACTGACCATGCCATGCCAGTTGGCACTGAGGCGGTGTCCTCAGCCGAGCCCAACTAGGACTAGCATGTTCATCAGGCAGGCTGCCGCAGCCGAGATATGATGGTCCAGTGCCTTCTTGCTAGCATGTAGGCAGCCTTCAATAAGTCAGTCAACTTTAATAAGTTAAAGGAGGTAGTCTAAGGCTCAGATGAAAATCCAGCTGTTTTTTCTTAACCGACTGACAGAGTCACTTATTCAGTACACCTGCCTTGACCCTGCCTCCCCTGCAGGAGGAGCCATCTTAGCTTCATACTTTATTTCTCAGTCCGCCCCCAGTATCCAAAAAAGTTAAAAAATGTGGAGGACGGCCCTCAAACTCCCATCCTGGACTTAGTCAAACTGGCCTTCAAGGTCTACAACTCCAGGGAGGAGGCAGCTGAGGCCCAACGACAGGCCAGGCTAAAACAGAAGGTACAACTCCAAACCCAGGCCTTGGTAGCAGTCCTGAGGCCGGCCCGCTCCAGGAGCTCCCAGAAAAGATGTACTGCCCGAGCGCCACCTGGTGCCTGCTTCAAGTGCGGCAATGACGGCCAATGGGCCAGGCAGTGCCCTAACCCAAAGGAGCCAACTTGCCCCATCCGAACTGTCGGCAGATGGGCCACTGGAAGTCAGACTGCCCCGACCTAAGGACGGTCACTGCGTCTCCACGTGACGACCCTCCTCCAGGTATTGGAGGTGCCTCCAGCTCCTCCACACTGACAAAGATTGAAGAGGCCCAGACTCAGGGACCCCTCTCACTCTCGCCGAGCCCAGGGTTATGCTCCAGGTAGCGGGTAAGTCCATATCCTTCCTTATGGACATGGAGGCTACCTACTCTGTTTTGCCTTCCTTCAGTGGCCCTAGCCACCCTTCCACTGTCACAGTCATGGGAATTGACGGCACTCCCTCCACCTACCGCCAGACTCCTCCTCTGTCTTGCCCCTTGGATGGCTCCCTCTTCTTGCACTCATTTCTTATCATTCCTTCATGCCCAGTCCCCTTGTTGGGACGAGATCTCCTCTCCAAGCTAGGGGCCTCAGCTCACTTCCGACCCAACCCCTCCCCACACCTCACGTTCCTCTTCCCCCTCCTCTCACCTGACGAACCCTGCCAGGCTGACCCCCTACTCCCGTTTCCAGTCCCCATTAACCCTGAGGTGTGGGACACCTCCACCCCGATCATTGCCCAGCACCACACTCCGGTCCGCATCCGGCTAAAAGACCCTTCCAAGTTCCCCTCTAGACCCCAGTTCCCTATCTCCCTTGAACACTGACAAGGACTAAAACCCATCATTACATGCCTGCTCCGGCAGCACATTCTAGTTCCCACAACTCACCATGTAATACTCCTATCCTGCCTGTACAGAAAAGCTCTGGGGCCTATCGCCTCGTACAGGACCTACGCCTCATCAATGAGGCAGTAGTCCCTACCTTTCCAGTTGTTCCTAATCCATATACACTCCTCTCACACGTTCCCCCTGACACCACCCATTTCACTGTCCTTGACCTGAAAGATGCCTTCTTTACCATCCCTCTACACCCAGACTGCCACTTTCTGTTTGCTTTTACATTGGAAGATCCAGACACTCATATTTCTTCCCAGCTGACTTGGACTGTTTTGCCTCAAAGGTTCCATGATAGCCCCCATTTTTTCGGACAGGCACTGGCACAGGATGTTGTCCTCTGTCCCCTGACCCAGACTAACGATAGTGTTAGTCTGTAACACTAACAATAGTGTTATTGCAGTATGTCGACGACTTATTACTATGTAGTCCTTCCTAGGAGTGCTCCCTTGCAGATACTGCTACACTTTTAAATTTTCTAGGCGACTGAGGTTATGAGGTTACCCCAGCTAAGGCTCAACTTTGCAGCCCTTCTGTCACCTACCTAGGCATACTCCTCACACCCACTACAAAAAGCCTCACAGCGGATAGAATAAGCCTCATTGAAACTCTCCAGCCTCCTCAGGATGCAGAAGAGATCTTGTCCTTCCTAGGACTGGTGGGCACAGTGAGTCTTATCCCATGGCCCGACTCAGGATCTTTAAGGCCTACATCAAGGTCATAAGCAGCCTCATCAGCCTGGCCTCTGACATCAGACAACAGGAGGAAGCCATCTCAGCTCTAGCCCAGGCAGTAAGCCCCAGGACAGCAGCAACCCTTTTTCCTGGCTTGGCCGAGGTACACAACATCTCTCGTTGTTTCTTGTGTGCAGCCTTGAATAAGCCCCCACTGGTTGCGGTACCCTTACCCAGCCCTTTTAACTCCTCTAACCTAACCCCCTCCTTTCCCCTTCCCGGCCGAACACTACATCAATGAGTTAGGACTAGTAGAAACCAATCTCCTCACTCTAGAAAAGATTCAGGAAATATTCCACCAGAAAAACCTCAGATTAAGGCCCTCACTTAGGTGGTGGCAGTCGTCTGTGGCCGGTTAAGTCCTACACTTTCTAAGCCCCTTACTAATCATTGGCTTCTTGCTACTTATAGCACCCTGTGTCCTCCGCTTCATCCAGGACAGCATGAAAGAAGTCTCCCAGGTCACTTTCAATCAGATGCTGCTCTACCCTTATACCTGAGTTCCGACCTCCGAAGAACCCCACGACGACCCATACCAGCAGGAAGCAGCCAGATGAACATGTCACCCCATTTTCTTATTAGAAAGAGGTCGGAATGTTAGGCAGGGATCTAGACCCCACATGGCAGCGCCACCCGGCGTAGCAGGCCCTTTGTTCGAGACTTCCCTTCCTCTTTGAACACACCCGCAGACTTGCATATGTCAGAAGTTCCGGCTGGGCAACCACACTCCCCCATGACCTGCAGCTCACCTGCTTTCCACAAGTTCGTAAACAGCAGTTTCGGTTAACAGTTTCCAAAGACCCCTTCCTCATGACCCTTACTCAACTCCTGCCCTAGTAGTTCCAAGACCCCCCAGGCCCTGTTTGCACAACCAGCTTCCCTGCCCCTCGGGCTATAAAAAGCCCCTATTCTCCTCCCTCAGCGCGACTTCCTTGGCCCGCACCTTTGGACTGAGGAACCTCACCCGCAAGCCCTAATAAAGGCTATTCTCACTGCCATTTGCCTTGTGTCTTCGTTCCCGGTTTGGCTCCAGCCTCAGTTTACCTTTACAGTGTGCCTTTATCGGCACTTTGGTTTTGTTTGATTTGGTTTGAATTGCTTGACAAGACAGGTCTTGGGAACTTGCCCACTCCATTTGAGTGTAAGCGTGGCCTGATCACCCACGGTGTGCCTTTATCGGCACTTTGGTTTTGGTTTTGACTTGGTTTGAATTGCTTGACAGGACCGGTCTTGGGAACTTGCCTACTCCATTTGAGTAGAAGGGTGGCCTGATCACCCATCGTGTGCCTGTACTAGCACTTTGGTTTTTGTTTTTGACTTGACTTGGATTGCTTGATACTTTGGTTTTGGTTTTGAGCTGGCTTGGATTTCTGGATACTCTGATTTTGGTTTTGATTTTGGTTTGGTGTAAACTACAAAAGTGTGTGTGTGCCCTTTTCACCCATTCTTTGTTTTGTAGTGTGTGTGTGGTGTGAGCGTGGTGTTTTGTCTAGAGGAAACATGCGTGAGGCACAAAGTAAGCCCACCCCACTAGGAACTATGTTGAAAATTTTCAAAAAAAAAAAAAAGTATTTAAGGGAGACTATGGAGTACTGTGACACCAGGAAAGCTTAAAACTTTGTCTAAGATAGACTGGCCAGCATTAGAGGTAGGTTGGCCATTAGAATGAAGCCTGAACAGGTCCCTTGTTTCAAAGATATGGCACAAGGTAACCTGTAAGCCAGGGAACCCAGACTCAGCTTGTTTTAGATCCCCTGCCCCCAACACATGGCAGTTGAGAGAATAGCAGCTTAAGTGGCTGGCAGAGGCAAGGAAGGACGAGCAGTGAGAGAGAAAGGAAACAGACAGAGAGGAAAAGAGGCAAAGAGAGAGAGAGGAAGAGACAGACAAATAGGGAGTCAAGGAGAGAGAGAAAGACAGAGACAGAGAGACAGAGGAAGAGACAGAGGCAAAAGGAAAGTCAGAGAGAGACAAAGTCAAAGAGAGAAAGAAAGAGAGATTTACAAGTAGTTAAGAAAAAAAAAAAAAGGACCCTATTCCTTTAAAAGCCAAGGTAAATTTAAAACCTGTAATTGATAATAGAAGGTATTTTCTGTAACTCTATAACACTCCAATACCACTTTGTTGTCAGTGTGAACAAGGGTGTATCCTGAAAGCACTGAGGCCTTCCTTCTGTTAAAAAAAAAAAAAAAAAAAAAAAAAAGGTTATTAATTTGGGGATTAAGGGGGGGGGGGGTGGAATTTATATAAAAAGAGTGTTATATGGTAAATTCTTGTCCTGAAATAAACTAACTGGTTGTTTAAAGAAAAAAATGTTTGTAATAAGTCAGAAAGTTAAGGCATGTCAAAAAAAAATTGCCTGTAAAAGTTGTGAAAGAAAAAAAAAAGGGTTATAAAAAAATGTGTGTTAAAAAAAGAATTTATGCAAAAAATGTCGTATAATTTAAAAGTAACTAGGCCTCCTGAATGTAAAACTATTGGAAAAAAGAAAAGTTTATATGCAAAGTGTATAAGAAAAGCAAAATACATCTTTGGTGAAAGGATTATAAGGAGGCATAAGAATGTACATTTTTAAAAATTATTGTTTTGAAGGTTTAAGTGAGTTTTAAAGTGTTAATTGTAAAGAACATTCTGTGTATAAACATATTAGCTAAAGTTAAAGTAGTATCATCCAGTTTTGCTGTGAACTGGACATTAAAGTAAAAGCATAACAGGTTTTTCTTAAAGCACCAACCTGCTCTTTAGCAAAAATTATAAAAGATTAAAAAGAGTCTATAAAATCTTACCTTATGGTCAAACATTAAAAATTAAATATGTCCACAAGGTTTTATTAAAATTAGGTTTAACATTAATAACACACTAATATAAAGATAAAATTTAGCTTATCTTGTATAAAAATCATACGAGAAGCGTTGTTAAATGTAAAATGGTATTTGGCTTTCTGTGGTTTAAAAACTAATAAAAATAGGCGCTAAAGGAAATTTCTCAGTAAAATGGCACTAGGACTATAAAGTCCATTCCCAAGGTCCCCACATTTAAAACAAAAGGTCAATTTCTTAAAAATTATATACTTGTTTTATCTTCCACTTTCCTTTCTCGCAAAAAAAAAAAAAAAAAAAAAGGATGGACTAATCACACCCAAGTCAAGAAAGCGCCAACCCCTCCAGAGTCGTGGGCCATAGTCCCAGGGGAAAACTGTCATGCGCATCCCTGTGAAGAGAACACCAAACAGGCTTTGTGTGAGCAATAAAGCTGTTTATTTCACCTGGGTGCAGGCGGACTGAGTCCAAAAAGAGAGTCAGCGAAAGGAGATAAGGGTGGGGCCGTTTTATAGGATTTGGGCAGGTAAAGGAAAATTACAGTCAAAGGGGGGTTGTTCTCTGTCGGGCAGGAGTAGGAGTCACAAGGTGCTTGGTGGGGGAGCTTTTTGAGCCAGAATGAGCCAGGAAAAGGAATTTCACAAGATAATGTCATCACTTAAGACAAGGATTGGCATTTTCACTTCTTTTGTGGTGGAATGTCATCAGCTAAGGCCGGGCAGGGCATTTTCACTTCTTTTGTGATTCTTCAGTTACTTCAGGCCATCTGGGCATATATACGTGCATGTCACAGGGGATGCGATGGCTAGGCTTGGGCTCAGAGGCCTGACAAAAACTCTACCAAACTAAAGCTAAGACAAATTTAACTCTTCTAATCTATTCTATTACTCTTCTTTCCTCGTTCTGTTGCTGACCATCTGGTTATTAATATAACCAAGTCAATTTCACCTCAAACTATTGCATTTAATGCTTGCTTTGTTACACCCTGTGAGGACTTGCCAAGTCAAAGACAGCTTTCTACTTCAGAAAAGTACTTCTGTCCCTCCTGACTCTCCTCAGACTAGACATTAGTAAACTAGGAACATTTAATCCGAGGAGATTTTGATAAAGACCCCAGTGCCAACCAGGAGTGTTGTCCCCTGATGTAGAGCTTTCATGCCATAGTTGGTCCAACGTTCTGTGGACCACTAAAGAGCAAGGATGGACTGCCCTAACTGGTTTTTGTAATTTCCCTAAAACCGTACATTCATTTTACTAGAGGATCATAGAAGTTAAAGACTTAAAACACACTTTAGCAATTAAGACAGGATACCAAGATGCAAATACCTGGTTAAAATGGATCAAATATTCCATCTGCATATTAAACAAAAGCAATTGTTATGCTTGTGCACATGGCAGGCCAGAGGCCCAGATTGTCCCCTTTCCACTAAGGTGGTCCTCCAGTCGACCAAGTGTGGGCTGCATGGTAGCTCTTTTCCAGGATTCTACAGCCTGGAGTAATAAGTCATGCCCAGCTCTCTCTGCTATATCCCCAAGTCCCTGCAGTTCAACCCCCGAGGGCCATCCAGCTTCTGTCTCCCAACACTAGGTTCACTTCTGTCTCTCACAACAGGGAGGAAACTTAGCATTCCTTGGAGACTTGAAAGGATGCAGTG
>NW_022162056.1:0-8328 GCF_008728515.1 Papio anubis | reverse complement strand
TGGCACTTTGGTTTTGGTTTCGACTTGGTTTGAATTGCTTGACAGGATTGGTCTTGGCAACTTGCCTACTCCATTTGAGTGGAAGCATGGCCTGATCACCCACGGTGTGTGTTAGGCAGGGATCTAGACCCAACATGGCGGCGCCACCCAGTGTGGCAGGCCCTTTGTTCGAGACTTCCCTTCCTCTTTGAACACACCCGCAGACTTGCATATGTCAGAAGTTCCGGCTGGGCAACCACACTCCCCCATGACCTGCAGCTCACCTGCATTCCACAAGTTCGTAAACAGCAGTTTCGGTTAACAGTTTCCAAAGACCCCTTCCTCATGACACTTACTCAACTCCTGCCCTAGTAGTTTCAAGACCCCCAGGCCCTGTTTTCACAACCAGCTTCCCTGCCTCTCAGGCTATAAAAAGCCCCTATCCTACTCCCTCAGCGTGACTTCCTCGGCCCGCACCTTTGGACCGAGGAACCTCACCCACGAGTCCTAATAAAGACTATTCTTAGTGCCATTTGCTTAGTGTCTTCATTCCCGGTTTGGCTCCAGCCTCAGTTTACCTTTATATTTGGTGCCGAAACCCGGGAGGAGACCCCCTCCCTGGACCCCTGCCGGGTCGGGCAGGCTCTCCTCTCCCCAAGCCAGGACCTCCTTTCCGAGCCGGGAGCTGTTTCACCAAATCCAAGACTCAATTCAATCACTGCTGGATAAGTTTTCCCCCATCCTGTAGGCCTCCTCTGGGAAGTCCCTGTCCGAAACACGTGGCCACGTCAGGGGCTCCCTCCGGTCAACTGTGACCTTGGCACTGGGGACTAGGAGATGTCCAACCTCCCTGGAAGCCGCCATACCCCGCACTCCACGTGGCAGTAGGAGGACGCTCCCATTGCCTCCGGACTGCCTGCCTTAGGACCATGGGAAATACCCCATCCAAACCAAACAGAAAATCCCCTCTGAGGTGCCTCTTGGCTAATTTCCAGACTTTAAGTCTCAGCCAAGACCTAAAACAAAAGTGGCTCATTTTCTTCTGCACAGTAGCCTGGCCACAGTATAAATTGGATAATCAGTCTCAGTGGCCTGCAGAAGGCACTCTAGACTTTAACATTCTCACAGATCTGACCAACTTCTGCAAGAGACTAGGCAAATGGTACGAGATACCCTATGTTCAAGCCTTTTGGGACTTGCGTTCTTGCCCAGATCTCTGCGCCCAATGCTCGTTAGCTCAGGTTCTACTCGCAAAGTCTCTTCCCTCGAGCAAGGAGAGGGATGATTCCTCCTCTTTTTCTGAGCCTCCTGACACCCTATCCCGGCCACCCCTCCTGTCTCCTGCCCAACCTCCTCCTTACCCTGACCCACCATTATCCCTGTCCTTGTCAATGCCTCCCCTCCCTCCCACCCCTCATGTGCCCTTACCAAACCCGACAGATTCTGTCTCTCCTACCTCCACCTCCTCCCCTTCCTCACCTGTCTCAGCCCATACTCGGTCCAGGACCGACCTCCTGTGTCCCTTGCGAGAGGTGGCAGGCGCCGAAGGAGTAGTCTGGGTCCATGTGCTGTTTTCATTGGCAGATTTGTCTAAGGTTGAGGAGCATGCAGGCTCCTTTTTGGTCAATCCTACTCGTTATATCAAAGAGTTCAGGTATCTATGGCAGGCATATGATCTCACCTGGCATGACCTCCATGTTGTTATGACCTCAACACTGTCCCCTGAGGAACGGGAGTGTATCGTAGCGGCAGCCAGGCAGCACACTGACCAGGTTCATTTAACTGACCACGCCATGCCAGTTGGCACTGAGGCGGTGTCCTCAGCCGAGCCCAACTAGGACTAGCATGTTCATCAGGCAGGCTGCCGCAGCCGAGATATGATGGTCCAGTGCCTTCTTGCTAGCATGTAGGCAGCCTTCAATAAGTCAGTCAACTTTAATAAGTTAAAGGAGGTAGTCTAAGGCTCAGATGAAAATCCAGCTGTTTTTTCTTAACCGACTGACAGAGTCACTTATTCAGTACACCTGCCTTGACCCTGCCTCCCCTGCAGGAGGAGCCATCTTAGCTTCATACTTTATTTCTCAGTCCGCCCCCAGTATCCAAAAAAGTTAAAAAATGTGGAGGACGGCCCTCAAACTCCCATCCTGGACTTAGTCAAACTGGCCTTCAAGGTCTACAACTCCAGGGAGGAGGCAGCTGAGGCCCAACGACAGGCCAGGCTAAAACAGAAGGTACAACTCCAAACCCAGGCCTTGGTAGCAGTCCTGAGGCCGGCCCGCTCCAGGAGCTCCCAGAAAAGATGTACTGCCCGAGCGCCACCTGGTGCCTGCTTCCAGTGCGGCAATGACGGCCAATGGGCCAGGCAGTGCCCTAACCCAAAGGAGCCAACTTGCCCCATCCGAACTGTCGGCAGATGGGCCACTGGAAGTCAGACTGCCCCGACCTAAGGACGGTCACTGCGTCTCCACGTGACGACCCTCCTCCAGGTATTGGAGGTGCCTCCAGCTCCTCCACACTGACAAAGATTGAAGAGGCCCAGACTCAGGGACCCCTCTCACTCTCGCCGAGCCCAGGGTTATGCTCCAGGTAGCGGGTAAGTCCATATCCTTCCTTATGGACATGGAGGCTACCTACTCTGTTTTGCCTTCCTTCAGTGGCCCTAGCCACCCTTCCACTGTCACAGTCATGGGAATTGACGGCACTCCCTCCACCTACCGCCAGACTCCTCCTCTGTCTTGCCCCTTGGATGGCTCCCTCTTCTTGCACTCATTTCTTATCATTCCTTCATGCCCAGTCCCCTTGTTGGGACGAGATCTCCTCTCCAAGCTAGGGGCCTCAGCTCACTTCCGACCCAACCCCTCCCCACACCTCACGTTCCTCTTCCCCCTCCTCTCACCTGACGAACCCTGCCAGGCTGACCCCCTACTCCCGTTTCCAGTCCCCATTAACCCTGAGGTGTGGGACACCTCCACCCCGATCATTGCCCAGCACCACACTCCGGTCCGCATCCGGCTAAAAGACCCTTCCAAGTTCCCCTCTAGACCCCAGTTCCCTATCTCCCTTGAACACTGACAAGGACTAAAACCCATCATTACATGCCTGCTCCGGCAGCACATTCTAGTTCCCACAACTCACCATGTAATACTCCTATCCTGCCTGTACAGAAAAGCTCTGGGGCCTATCGCCTCGTACAGGACCTACGCCTCATCAATGAGGCAGTAGTCCCTACCTTTCCAGTTGTTCCTAATCCATATACACTCCTCTCACACGTTCCCCCTGACACCACCCATTTCACTGTCCTTGACCTGAAAGATGCCTTCTTTACCATCCCTCTACACCCAGACTGCCACTTTCTGTTTGCTTTTACATTGGAAGATCCAGACACTCATATTTCTTCCCAGCTGACTTGGACTGTTTTGCCTCAAAGGTTCCATGATAGCCCCCATTTTTTCGGACAGGCACTGGCACAGGATGTTGTCCTCTGTCCCCTGACCCAGACTAACGATAGTGTTAGTCTGTAACACTAACAATAGTGTTATTGCAGTATGTCGACGACTTATTACTATGTAGTCCTTCCTAGGAGTGCTCCCTTGCAGATACTGCTACACTTTTAAATTTTCTAGGCGACTGAGGTTATGAGGTTACCCCAGCTAAGGCTCAACTTTGCAGCCCTTCTGTCACCTACCTAGGCATACTCCTCACACCCACTACAAAAAGCCTCACAGCGGATAGAATAAGCCTCATTGAAACTCTCCAGCCTCCTCAGGATGCAGAAGAGATCTTGTCCTTCCTAGGACTGGTGGGCACAGTGAGTCTTATCCCATGGCCCGACTCAGGATCTTTAAGGCCTACATCAAGGTCATAAGCAGCCTCATCAGCCTGGCCTCTGACATCAGACAACAGGAGGAAGCCATCTCAGCTCTAGCCCAGGCAGTAAGCCCCAGGACAGCAGCAACCCTTTTTCCTGGCTTGGCCGAGGTACACAACATCTCTCGTTGTTTCTTGTGTGCAGCCTTGAATAAGCCCCCACTGGTTGCGGTACCCTTACCCAGCCCTTTTAACTCCTCTAACCTAACCCCCTCCTTTCCCCTTCCCGGCCGAACACTACATCAATGAGTTAGGACTAGTAGAAACCAATCTCCTCACTCTAGAAAAGATTCAGGAAATATTCCACCAGAAAAACCTCAGATTAAGGCCCTCACTTAGGTGGTGGCAGTCGTCTGTGGCCGGTTAAGTCCTACACTTTCTAAGCCCCTTACTAATCATTGGCTTCTTGCTACTTATAGCACCCTGTGTCCTCCGCTTCATCCAGGACAGCATGAAAGAAGTCTCCCAGGTCACTTTCAATCAGATGCTGCTCTACCCTTATACCTGAGTTCCGACCTCCGAAGAACCCCACGACGACCCATACCAGCAGGAAGCAGCCAGATGAACATGTCACCCCATTTTCTTATTAGAAAGAGGTCGGAATGTTAGGCAGGGATCTAGACCCCACATGGCAGCGCCACCCGGCGTAGCAGGCCCTTTGTTCGAGACTTCCCTTCCTCTTTGAACACACCCGCAGACTTGCATATGTCAGAAGTTCCGGCTGGGCAACCACACTCCCCCATGACCTGCAGCTCACCTGCTTTCCACAAGTTCGTAAACAGCAGTTTCGGTTAACAGTTTCCAAAGACCCCTTCCTCATGACCCTTACTCAACTCCTGCCCTAGTAGTTCCAAGACCCCCCAGGCCCTGTTTGCACAACCAGCTTCCCTGCCCCTCGGGCTATAAAAAGCCCCTATTCTCCTCCCTCAGCGCGACTTCCTTGGCCCGCACCTTTGGACTGAGGAACCTCACCCGCAAGCCCTAATAAAGGCTATTCTCACTGCCATTTGCCTTGTGTCTTCGTTCCCGGTTTGGCTCCAGCCTCAGTTTACCTTTACAGTGTGCCTTTATCGGCACTTTGGTTTTGTTTGATTTGGTTTGAATTGCTTGACAAGACAGGTCTTGGGAACTTGCCCACTCCATTTGAGTGTAAGCGTGGCCTGATCACCTACGGTGTGCCTTTATCGGCACTTTGGTTTTGGTTTTGACTTGGTTTGAATTGCTTGACAGGACCGGTCTTGGGAACTTGCCTACTCCATTTGAGTAGAAGGGTGGCCTGATCACCCATCGTGTGCCTGTACTAGCACTTTGGTTTTTGTTTTTGACTTGACTTGGATTGCTTGATACTTTGGTTTTGGTTTTGAGCTGGCTTGGATTTCTGGATACTCTGATTTTGGTTTTGATTTTGGTTTGGTGTAAACTACAAAAGTGTGTGTGTGCCCTTTTCACCCATTCTTTGTTTTGTAGTGTGTGTGTGGTGTGAGCGTGGTGTTTTGTCTAGAGGAAACATGCGTGAGGCACAAAGTAAGCCCACCCCACTAGGAACTATGTTGAAAATTTTCAAAAAAAAAAAAAAGTATTTAAGGGAGACTATGGAGTACTGTGACACCAGGAAAGCTTAAAACTTTGTCTAAGATAGACTGGCCAGCATTAGAGGTAGGTTGGCCATTAGAATGAAGCCTGAACAGGTCCCTTGTTTCAAAGATATGGCACAAGGTAACCTGTAAGCCAGGGAACCCAGACTCAGCTTGTTTTAGATCCCCTGCCCCCAACACATGGCAGTTGAGAGAATAGCAGCTTAAGTGGCTGGCAGAGGCAAGGAAGGACGAGCAGTGAGAGAGAAAGGAAACAGACAGAGAGGAAAAGAGGCAAAGAGAGAGAGAGGAAGAGACAGACAAATAGGGAGTCAAGGAGAGAGAGAAAGACAGAGACAGAGAGACAGAGGAAGAGACAGAGGCAAAAGGAAAGTCAGAGAGAGACAAAGTCAAAGAGAGAAAGAAAGAGAGATTTACAAGTAGTTAAGAAAAAAAAAAAAAGGACCCTATTCCTTTAAAAGCCAAGGTAAATTTAAAACCTGTAATTGATAATAGAAGGTATTTTCTGTAACTCTATAACACTCCAATACCACTTTGTTGTCAGTGTGAACAAGGGTGTATCCTGAAAGCACTGAGGCCTTCCTTCTGTTAAAAAAAAAAAAAAAAAAAAAAAAAAGGTTATTAATTTGGGGATTAAGGGGGGGGGGGGTGGAATTTATATAAAAAGAGTGTTATATGGTAAATTCTTGTCCTGAAATAAACTAACTGGTTGTTTAAAGAAAAAAATGTTTGTAATAAGTCAGAAAGTTAAGGCATGTCAAAAAAAAATTGCCTGTAAAAGTTGTGAAAGAAAAAAAAAAGGGTTATAAAAAAATGTGTGTTAAAAAAAGAATTTATGCAAAAAATGTCGTATAATTTAAAAGTAACTAGGCCTCCTGAATGTAAAACTATTGGAAAAAAGAAAAGTTTATATGCAAAGTGTATAAGAAAAGCAAAATACATCTTTGGTGAAAGGATTATAAGGAGGCATAAGAATGTACATTTTTAAAAATTATTGTTTTGAAGGTTTAAGTGAGTTTTAAAGTGTTAATTGTAAAGAACATTCTGTGTATAAACATATTAGCTAAAGTTAAAGTAGTATCATCCAGTTTTGCTGTGAACTGGACATTAAAGTAAAAGCATAACAGGTTTTTCTTAAAGCACCAACCTGCTCTTTAGCAAAAATTATAAAAGATTAAAAAGAGTCTATAAAATCTTACCTTATGGTCAAACATTAAAAATTAAATATGTCCACAAGGTTTTATTAAAATTAGGTTTAACATTAATAACACACTAATATAAAGATAAAATTTAGCTTATCTTGTATAAAAATCATACGAGAAGCGTTGTTAAATGTAAAATGGTATTTGGCTTTCTGTGGTTTAAAAACTAATAAAAATAGGCGCTAAAGGAAATTTCTCAGTAAAATGGCACTAGGACTATAAAGTCCATTCCCAAGGTCCCCACATTTAAAACAAAAGGTCAATTTCTTAAAAATTATATACTTGTTTTATCTTCCACTTTCCTTTCTCGCAAAAAAAAAAAAAAAAAAAAAGGATGGACTAATCACACCCAAGTCAAGAAAGCGCCAACCCCTCCAGAGTCGTGGGCCATAGTCCCAGGGGAAAACTGTCATGCGCATCCCTGTGAAGAGAACACCAAACAGGCTTTGTGTGAGCAATAAAGCTGTTTATTTCACCTGGGTGCAGGCGGACTGAGTCCAAAAAGAGAGTCAGCGAAAGGAGATAAGGGTGGGGCCGTTTTATAGGATTTGGGCAGGTAAAGGAAAATTACAGTCAAAGGGGGGTTGTTCTCTGTCGGGCAGGAGTAGGAGTCACAAGGTGCTTGGTGGGGGAGCTTTTTGAGCCAGAATGAGCCAGGAAAAGGAATTTCACAAGATAATGTCATCACTTAAGACAAGGATTGGCATTTTCACTTCTTTTGTGGTGGAATGTCATCAGCTAAGGCCGGGCAGGGCATTTTCACTTCTTTTGTGATTCTTCAGTTACTTCAGGCCATCTGGGCATATATACGTGCATGTCACAGGGGATGCGATGGCTAGGCTTGGGCTCAGAGGCCTGACAAAAACTCTACCAAACTAAAGCTAAGACAAATTTAACTCTTCTAATCTATTCTATTACTCTTCTTTCCTCGTTCTGTTGCTGACCATCTGGTTATTAATATAACCAAGTCAATTTCACCTCAAACTATTGCATTTAATGCTTGCTTTGTTACACCCTGTGAGGACTTGCCAAGTCAAAGACAGCTTTCTACTTCAGAAAAGTACTTCTGTCCCTCCTGACTCTCCTCAGACTAGACATTAGTAAACTAGGAACATTTAATCCGAGGAGATTTTGATAAAGACCCCAGTGCCAACCAGGAGTGTTGTCCCCTGATGTAGAGCTTTCATGCCATAGTTGGTCCAACGTTCTGTGGACCACTAAAGAGCAAGGATGGACTGCCCTAACTGGTTTTTGTAATTTCCCTAAAACCGTACATTCATTTTACTAGAGGATCATAGAAGTTAAAGACTTAAAACACACTTTAGCAATTAAGACAGGATACCAAGATGCAAATACCTGGTTAAAATGGATCAAATATTCCATCTGCATATTAAACAAAAGCAATTGTTATGCTTGTGCACATGGCAGGCCAGAGGCCCAGATTGTCCCCTTTCCACTAAGGTGGTCCTCCAGTCGACCAAGTGTGGGCTGCATGGTAGCTCTTTTCCAGGATTCTACAGCCTGGAGTAATAAGTCATGCCCAGCTCTCTCTGCTATATCCCCAAGTCCCTGCAGTTCAACCCCCGAGGGCCATCCAGCTTCTGTCTCCCAACACTAGGTTCACTTCTGTCTCTCACAACAGGGAGGAAACTTAGCATTCCTTGGAGACTTGAAAGGATGCAGTG